>NC_091469.1:164427367-164685075 GCF_036971445.1 Narcine bancroftii
CACACTGATCCCACGGCCCCTCTCACTCCCCACAGTCCTGTATCAGTCCCCACACTGATCCCACTGCCCCTCTCACTCCCCACAGTCCTGTATCAGTCCCCACACTGATCCCCCTTCCCCCTCACTCCCCACAGTCCTCTATCAGTCCCCACACTGATCCCCCTTCGCCTTCACTCCCCACAGTCCTGTATCAGTCCCCACACTGATCCCCCTTCCCCCTCACTCCCCACAGTCTGGTATCAGTCCCCACACTGATCCCCCTTCGCCCTCACTCCCCACAGTCCTGTATCAGTTCCCACACTGATCCCCGTTCCCCCCTCACTCCCCACAGTCCTGTATCAGCCCCCACACTGATCCTCCTGCACCCCTCACTCCCCACAGTCCTGTATCAGTCCCCACACCGATCCCCCTGCCCCCCTCACTCCCCACAGCCCTGTATCAGTCCCCACACTGATCCCCCTTCCCCCTCACTCCCCACAGTCCTGTATCAGTCCCCACACTGATCCACCTGCCCCCCTCACTCCCCACAGTCCTGTATCAGTCCCCACACTGATCACCCTGCCCCCCTCACTCCCCACAGTCCTGGATCAGTCCCCACACTGATCCCCCTTCCCCCTCACTCCCCACAGTCCTGTATCAGTCCCCACACTGATCCCCCTGCCCCCCTCACTCCCCACAGTCCTGTATCAGTCCCCACACTGATCCCACTGCCCCCCTCACTCCCCACAGTCCTGTATCAGTCCCCACACTGATCCCCCTTCCCCCTCACTCCCCACAGTCCTGTATCAGTCCCCACACTGATCCCCCTTCCCCCTCACTCCCCACAGTCCGGTATCAGTCCCCACACTGATCCCCCTTCGCCCTCACTCCCCACAGTCCTGTATCAGTTCCCACACTGATCCCCGTTCCCCCCTCACTCCCCACAGTCCTGTATCAGCCCCCACACTGATCCCCCTGCCCCCGTCACTCCCCACAGTCCTGTATCAGTCCCCACACTGATCCCCCTGCCCCCCTCACTCCCCACAATCCTGTATCAGTCCCCACACTGATCCCCCTTCCCCCTCACTCCCCACAGTCCTGTATCAGTCCCCACACTGATCCCCCTGCCCCCCTCACTCCCCACAGTCCAGTATCAGTCCCCACACTGATCCCCCTGCCCCCCTCACTCCCCACAGTCTTGGATCAGTCCCCACACTGATCCCCCTTCCCCCTCACTCCCCACAGTCCTGTATCAGTCCCCACACTGATCCCCCTGCCCCCCTCACTCCCCACAGTCCTGTATCAGTCCCCACACTGATCCCCCTGCCCCCCTCACTCCCCACAGTCCTGTATCAGTCCCCACACTGATCCCCCTTCCCCCTCACTCCCCACAGTACTGTGTCAGTCCCCACACTGATCCCCCTACCTCTCACTCCCCACAGTCCTGTATCAGCCCCCACAGTGATCCCCCTTCCCCCTCACTCCCCACGGTCCTGTATCAGCCCCCACACTGATCCCCCTTCCCCCTCAACTCCCCACAGTCCCGTATCAGCCCCCACACTGATCCCCCTTCCCCTCTCACTCCCCACAGTCCTGTATCAGTTCCCACACTGATCCCCGTTCCCCCCTCACTCCCCACAGTCCTGTATCAGTCCCCACACTGATCCCCGTTCCTCCCTCACTCCCCACAGTCCTGTATCAGTCCCCACACTGATCCCCCTGCCCCCCTCACTCCCCACAGTCCTGTATCAGTCCCCACACTGATCCCCCATCCCCCTCACTCCCCACAGTCCTGTATCAGTCCCCACACTGATCCCCCTTCCCCCTCATTCCCCACAGTCCTGTATCAGTCCCCACACTGATCCCCCTTCCCCCTCACTCCCCACAGTCCTGTATCAGCCCCCACACTGATCCCCCTTCCCCCTCACTGCCCACAGTCCTGTATCAGCCCCCACACTGATCCCCCTTCCCCTCTCACTCCCCACAGTCCTGTATCAGTCCCCACACTGATCCCCCTTCCCCCTCACTCCCCACAGTCCTGTATCAGTCCCCACACTGATCCCACGGCCCCTCTCACTCCCCACAGTCCTGTATCAGTCCCCACACTGATCCCCCTTCCCCCTCACTCCCCACAGTCCTGTATCAGCCCCCACACTGATCCCATGGCCCCTCTCACTCCCCACAGTCCTGTATCAGTCCCCACACTGATCCCCGTTCCCCTCTCACTCCCCACCGTCCTGTATCAGTTCCCACACTGATCCCCGTTCCCCCCTCACTCCCCACTGTCCTGTATCAGTCCCCACACTGATCCCCCTTCCTCCTCACTCCCCAGAGTCCTGTATCAGTCCCCACACTGATCCCACGGCCCCTCTCACTCCCCACAGTCCTGTATCAGTCCGCACACTGATCCCACAGCCCCTCTCACTCCCCACAGTCCTGTATCAGACCCCACACTGATACCCGTTCCCCCCTCACTCCCCACAGTCCTGTATCAGCCCCCACACTGATCCCCCTTCCCCCTCACTCCACACAGTACTGTTTCAGTCCCCACACTGATCCCACGGCCCCTCTCACTCCCCACAGTCCTGTATCAGTCCCCACACTGATACCACTGCCCCTCTCACTCCCCACAGTCCTGTATCAGTCCCCACACTGATCCCCCTTCCCCCTCACTCCCCACAGTCCTGTATCAGTCCCCACACTGATCCCCCTTCGCCTTCACTCCCCACAGTCCTGTATCAGTCCCCACACTGATCCCCCTTCCCCCTCACTCCCCACAGTCCGGTATCAGTCCCCACACTGATCCCCCTTCGCCCTCACTCCCCACAGTCCTGTATCAGTTCCCACACTGATCCCCGTTCCCCCCTCACTCCCCACAGTCCTGTATCAGCCCCCACACTGATACCCCTGCACCCCTCACTCCCCACAGTCCTGTATCAGTCCCCACACCTATCCCCCTGCCCCCCTCACTCCCCACAGTCCTGTATCAGTCCCCACACTGATCCCCCTTCCCCCTCACTCCCCACAGTCCTGTATCAGTCCCCACACTGATCCCCCTGCCCCCCTCACTCCCCACAGTCCTGTATCAGTCCCCACACTGATCACCCTGCCCCCCTCACTCCCCACAGTCCTGGATCAGTCCCCACACTGATCCCCCTTCCCCCTCACTCCCCACAGTCCTGTATCAGTCCCCACACTGATCCCCCTGCCCCCCTCACTCCCCACAGTCCTGTATCAGTCCCCACACTGATCCCCCTGCCCCCCTCACTCCCCACAGTCCTGTATCAGTCCCCACACTGATCCCCCTTCCCCCTCACTCCCCACAGTCCTGTATCAGTCCCCACACTGATCCCCCTTCCCCCTCACTCCCCACAGTCCGGTATCAGTCCCCACACTGATCCCCCTTCGCCCTCACTCCCCACAGTCCTGTATCAGTCCCCACACTGATCCCCCTTTCCCCTCACTCCCGACAGTCCTGTATCAGTCCCCACACTGATCCCACGGCCCCTCTTACTCCCCAGAGTCCTGTATCAGTCCCCACACTGATCCCCCTTCCCCCTCACTCCCCACAGTCCTGTATCAGCCCCCACACTGATCCCCCTTCCCCCTCACTCCCCACAGTCCTGTATCAGCCCCCACACTGATCCCCCTTCCCCTCTCACTCCCCACAGTCCTGTATCAGTCCCCACACTGATCCCCCTTCGCCCTCACTCCCCACAGTCCTGTATCAGACCCCACACTGATCCCCCTTCCCCCTCACTCCCCACAGTCCTGTATCAGTCCCCACACTGATCCCCCTTCGCCCTCACTCCCCACAGTCCTGTATCAGTCCCCACACTGATCCCCCTTCCCCCTCACTCCCCACAGTCCTGTATCAGTCCCCACACTGATCCCCCTTCCCCTCACTCCCCACAGTCCTGTATCAGACCCCACACTGATCCCCGTTCCCCTCTCACTCCCCACAGTCCTGTATCAGACCCCACACTGATCCCCGTTCCGCTCTCACTCCCCACAGTCCTGTATCATACCCCACACTGATCCCCCTTCCCCCTCACTCCCCACAGTCCTGTATCAGCCCCCACACTGATCCCCCTTCCCCCTCACTCCCCACAGTCCTGTATCAGTCCCCACACTGATTCCACGGCCCCTCTCACTCCCCACAGTCCTGTATCAGTCCCCACACTGATCCCACTGCCCCTCTCACTCCCCACAGTCCTGTATCAGTCCCCACACTGATCCCACTGCCCCTATCACTCCCCACAGTCCTGTATCAGTCCCCACACTGATCCCCCTTCCCCCTCACTCCCCACAGTCCTGTATCAGACCCCACACTGATCCCCGTTCCCCTCTCACTCCCCACAGTCCTGTATCAGACCCCACACTGATCCCCGTTCCCCTCTCACTCCCCACAGTCCTGTATCAGAACCCACACTGATCCCCCTTCCCCCTCACTCCCCACAGTCCTGTATCAGCCCCCACACTGATCCCTCTTCCCACTCACTCCCCACAGTCCTGTATCAGTCCCCACACTGATCCCACGGCCCCTCTCACTCCCCACAGTCCTGTATCAGTCCCCACACTGATCCCCCTTCCCCCTCACTCCCCACAGTCCTGTATCTGTCCCCACACTGATCCCCCTTCGCCCTCACTCCCCACAGTCCTGTATCAGTCCCCACACTGATCCCCCTTCCCCCTCACTCCCCACAGTCCAGTATCAGTCCCCACACTGATCCCACTGCCCCCTCACTCCCCACAGTCCTGTATCAGTCCCCACACTTATCCCCCTTCCCTCTCACTCCCCACAGTCCTGTATCAGTCCCCACACTGATCCCCCTTCCCCCCTTACTCCCCACAGTCCTGTATCAGCCCCCACACAGATACCCCTTCCCCCTCACTCCCAACAGTCCTGTATCAGTCCCCACACTGATCCCACTGCCCCCTCACTCCCCACAGTCCTGTATCAGTCCCACACTGATCCCACTGCCCCCTCACTCCCCAAAGTCCTCTATCAGTCCCCACACTGATCCCCCTTCCCCCTCACTCCCCACAGTCCTGTATCAGTCCCCACACTGATCCCCCTTCGCCCTCACTCCCCACAGTCCTGTATCAGACCCCACACTGATCCCCCTTCCCCCTCACTCCCCACAGTCCTGTATCAGCCCCTACACTGATCCCCATTCCCCCTCACTCCCCACAGCCCTGTATCAGTCCCCACACTGATCCCCCTTCCCCCTCACTCCCCACAGTCCAGTATCAGTCCCCACACTGATCCCACTGCCCGTCTCTCCCCCACAGTCCTGTATCAGTCCCCACACTGATCCCACTGCCCCTCTCTCTCCCCACAGTCCTGTATCAGTCCCCACACTGATACCACTTCCCCCTCACTCCCCACAGACCTGTATCAGTCCCCACACTGATCCCACGGCCCCTCTCACTCCCCACAGTCCTGTATCAGTCCCCACACTGATCCCACTGCCCGTCTCACTCCCCACAGTCCTGTATCAGACCCCACACTGATCCCCCTTCCCCCTCACTCCCCACAGTCCTGTATCAGTCACCACACTGATCCCCCTTCCCCTCTCACTCCCCACAGTCCTGTATCAGTCCCAGACTGATCCCACTGCCCCCTCACTCCCCAGAGTCCTGTATCAGTCCGCACACTGATCCCACTGCCCCTCTCTCTCCCCACAGTCCTGTATCAGTCCCCACACTGATCCCACTGCCCCTCTCTCTCCCCACAGTCCTGTATCAGCCCCCACAATGATCCCCCTTCGCCCTCACTCCCCACAGTCCTGTATCAGTACCCACACTGATCCCCCTTCCCCCTCACTCCACACAGTCCTGTATCAGCCCCGACACTGATCCCACTGCCCGTCTCGCCCCCACAGTCCTTTATCAGTCCCCACACTGATCCCACTGCCCCTCTCTCTCCCCACAGTCCAGTGTCAGTCCCCACACTGATCCCACTGCCCCCCTCACTCCCCACAGTCCTGTATCAGTCCCCACACTGATCCCACTGCCCCCCTCACTCCCCACAGTCCTGTATCAGTCCCCACACTGATCCCCCTTCCCCCTCACTCCCCACAGTCCTGTATCAGTCCCCACACTGATCCCCCTTCCCCCTCACTCCCCACAGTCCGGTATCAGTCCCCACACTGATCCCCCTTCGCCCTCACTCCCCACAGTCCTGTATCAGTTCCCACACTGATCCCCGTTCCCCCCTCACTCCCCACAGTCCTGTATCAGCCCCCACACTGATCCCCCTGCCCCCGTCACTCCCCACAGTCCTGTATCAGTCCCCACACTGATCCCCCTGCCCCCCTCACTCCCCACAATCCTGTATCAGTCCCCACACTGATCCCCCTTCCCCCTCACTCCCCACAGTCCTGTATCAGTCCCCACACTGATCCCCCTGCCCCCCTCACTCCCCACAGTCCAGTATCAGTCCCCACACTGATCCCCCTGCCCCCCTCACTCCCCACAGTCTTGGATCAGTCCCCACACTGATCCCCCTTCCCCCTCACTCCCCACAGTCCTGTATCAGTCCCCACACTGATCCCCCTGCCCCCCTCACTCCCCACAGTCCTGTATCAGTCCCCACACTGATCCCCCTGCCCCCCTCACTCCCCACAGTCCTGTATCAGTCCCCACACTGATCCCCCTTCCCCCTCACTCCCCACAGTACTGTGTCAGTCCCCACACTGATCCCCCTACCTCTCACTCCCCACAGTCCTGTATCAACCCCCACAGTGATCCCCCTTCCCCCTCACTCCCCACGGTCCTGTATCAGCCCCCACACTGATCCCCCTTCCCCCTCAACTCCCCACAGTCCTGTATCAGCCCCCACACTGATCCCCCTTCCCCTCTCACTCCCCACAGTCCTGTATCAGTTCCCACACTGATCCCCGTTCCCCCCTCACTCCCCACAGTCCTGTATCAGTCCCCACACTGATCCCCGTTCCTCCCTCACTCCCCACAGTCCTGTATCAGTCCCCACACTGATCCCCCTGCCCCCCTCACTCCCCACAGTCCTGTATCAGTCCCCACACTGATCCCCCTTCCCCCTCACTCCCCACAGTCCTGTATCAGTCCCCACACTGATCCCCCTTCCCCCTCATTCCCCACAGTCCTGTATCAGTCCCCACACTGATCCCCCTTCCCCCTCACTCCCCACAGTCCTGTATCAGCCCCCACACTGATCCCCCTTCCCCCTCACTGCCCACAGTCCTGTATCAGCCCCCACACTGATCCCCCTTCCCCTCTCACTCCCCACAGTCCTGTATCAGTCCCCACACTGATCCCCCTTCCCCCTCACTCCCCACAGTCCTGTATCAGTCCCCACGCTGATCCCCCTTCCCTCTCACTCCCCACAGTCCTGTATCAGTCCCCACACTGATCCCCCTTCCCCCTCACTCCCCACAGTCCTGTATCAGTCCCCACACTGATCCCACGGCCCCTCTCACTCCCCACAGTCCTGTATCAGTCCCCACACTAATCCCCCTTCCCCCTCACTCCCCACAGTCCTGTATCAGCCCCCACACTGATCCCATGGCCCCTCTCACTCCCCACAGTCCTGTATCAGTCCCCACACTGATCCCCGTTCCCCTCTCACTCCCCACCGTCCTGTATCAGTTCCCACACTGATCCCCGTTCCCCCCTCACTCCCCACTGTCCTGTATCAGTCCCCACACTGATCCCCCTTCCTCCTCACTCCCCAGAGTCCTGTATCAGTCCCCACACTGATCCCACGGCCCCTCTCACTCCCCACAGTCCTGTATCAGTCCGCACACTGATCCCACAGCCCCTCTCACTCCCCACAGTCCTGTATCAGACCCCACACTGATACCCGTTCCCCCCTCACTCCCCACAGTCCTGTATCAGCCCCCACACTGATCCCCCTTCCCCCTCACTCCCCACAGTACTGTATCAGTCCCCACACTGATCCCACGGCCCCTCTCACTCCCCACAGTCCTGTATCAGTCCCCACACTGATCCCACTGCCCCTCTCACTCCCCACAGTCCTGTATCAGTCCCCACACTGATCCCCCTTCCCCCTCACTCCCCACAGTCCTGTATCAGTCCCCACACTGATCCCCCTTCGCCTTCACTCCCCACAGTCCTGTATCAGTCCCCACACTGATCCCCCTTCCCCCTCACTCCCCACAGTCCGGTATCAGTCCCCACACTGATCCCCCTTCGCCCTCACTCCTCACAGTCCTGTATCAGTTCCCACACTGATCCCCGTTCCCCCCTCACTCCCCACAGTCCTGTATCAGCCCCCACACTGATACTCCTGCACCCCTCACTCCCCACAGTCCTGTATCAGTCCCCACACCTATCCCCCTGCCCCCCTCACTCCCCACAGTCCTGTATCAGTCCCCACACTGATCCCCCTTCCCCCTCACTCCCCACAGTCCTGTATCAGTCCCCACACTGATCCCCCTGCCCCCCTCACTCCCCACAGTCCTGTATCAGTCCCCACACTGATCACCCTGCCCCCCTCACTCCCCACAGTCCTGGATCAGTCCCCACACTGATCCCCCTTCCCCCTCACTCCCCACAGTCCTGTATCAGTCCCCACACTGATCCCCCTACCCCCCTCACTCCCCACAGTCCTGTATCAGTCCCCACACTGATCCCCCTGCCCCCCTCACTCCCCACAGTCCTGTATCAGTCCCCACACTGATCCCCCTTCCCCCTCACTCCCCACAGTCCTGTATCAGTCCCCACACTGATCCCCCTTCCCCCTCACTCCCCACAGTCCGGTATCAGTCCCCACACTGATCCCCCTTCGCCCTCACTCCCCACAGTCCTGTATCAGTCCCCACACTGATCCCCCTTCCCCCTCACTCCCCACAGTCCTGTATCAGTCCCCACACTGATCCCACGGCCCCTCTTACTCCCCAGAGTCCTGTATCAGTCCCCACACTGATCCCCCTTCCCCCTCACTCCCCACAGTCCTGTATCAGCCCCCACACTGATCCCCCTTCCCCCTCACTCCCCACAGTCCTGTATCAGCCCCCACACTGATCCCCCGTCCCCTCTCACTCCCCACAGTCCTGTATCAGTCCCCACACTGATCCCCCTTCGCCCTCACTCCCCACAGTCCTGTATCAGACCCCACACTGATCCCCCTTCCCCCTCACTCCCCACAGTCCTGTATCAGTCCCCACACTGATCCCCCTTCGCCCTCACTCCCCACAGTCCTGTATCAGTCCCCACACTGATCCCCCTTCCCCCTCACTCCCCACAGTCCTGTATCAGTCCCCACACTGATCCCCCTTCCCCTCACTCCCCACAGTCCTGTATCAGACCCCACACTGATCCCCGTTCCCCTCTCACTCCCCACAGTCCTGTATCAGACCCCACACTGATCCCCGTTCCGCTCTCACTCCCCACAGTCCTGTATCAGACCCCACACTGATCCCCCTTCCCCCTCACTCCCCACAGTCCTGTATCAGCCCCCACACTGATCCCCCTTCCCCCTCACTCCCCACAGTCCTGTATCAGTCCCCACACTGATTCCACGGCCCCTCTCACTCCCCACAGTCCTGTATCAGTCCCCACACTGATCCCACTGCCCCTCTCACTCCCCACAGTCCTGTATCAGTCCCCACACTGATCCCACTGCCCCTATCACTCCCCACAGTCCTGTATCAGTCCCCACACTGATCCCCCTTCCCCCTCACTCCCCACAGTCCTGTATCAGACCCCACACTGATCCCCGTTCCCCTCTCACTCCCCACAGTCCTGTATCAGACCCCACACTGATCCCCGTTCCCCTCTCACTCCCCACAGTCCTGTATCAGAACCCACACTGATCCCCCTTCCCCCTCACTCCCCACAGTCCTGTATCAGCCCCCACACTGATCCCTCTTCCCACTCACTCCCCACAGTCCTGTATCAGTCCCCACACTGATCCCACGGCCCCTCTCACTCCCCACAGTCCTGTATCAGTCCCCACACTGATCCCCCTTCCCCCTCACTCCCCACAGTCCTGTATCTGTCCCCACACTGATCCCCCTTCGCCCTCACTCCCCACAGTCCTGTATCAGTCCCCACACTGATCCCCCTTCCCCCTCACTCCCCACAGTCCAGTATCAGTCCCCACACTGATCCCACTGCCCCCTCACTCCCCACAGTCCTGTATCAGTCCCCACACTTATCCCCCTTCCCTCTCACTCCCCACAGTCCTGTATCAGTCCCCACACTGATCCCCCTTCCCCCCTTACTCCCCACAGTCCTGTATCAGCCCCCACACAGATACCCCTTCCCCCTCACTCCCAACAGTCCTGTATCAGTCCCCACACTGATCCCACTGCCCCCTCACTCCCCACAGTCCTGTATCAGTCCCACACTGATCCCACTGCCCCCTCACTCCCCACAGTCCTCTATCAGTCCCCACACTGATCCCCCTTCCCCCTCACTCCCCACAGTCCTGTATCAGTCCCCACACTGATCCCCCTTCGCCCTCACTCCCCACAGTCCTGTATCAGACCCCACACTGATCCCCCTTCCCCCTCACTCCCCACAGTCCTGTATCAGCCCCTACACTGATCCCCATTCCCCCTCACTCCCCACAGCCCTGTATCAGTCCCCACACTGATCCCCCTTCCCCCTCACTCCCCACAGTCCAGTATCAGTCCCCACACTGATCCCACTGCCCGTCTCTCCCCCACAGTCCTGTATCAGTCCCCACACTGATCCCACTGCCCCTCTCTCTCCCCACAGTCCTGTATCAGTCCCCACACTGATACCACTTCCCCCTCACTCCCCACAGACCTGTATCAGTCCCCACACTGATCCCACGGCCCCTCTCACTCCCCACTGTCCTGTATCAGTCCCCACACTGATCCCACTGCCCGTCTCACTCCCCACAGTCCTGTATCAGACCCCACACTGATCCCCCTTCCCCCTCACTCCCCACAGTCCTGTATCAGTCACCACACTGATCCCCCTTCCCCTCTCACTCCCCACAGTCCTGTATCAGTCCCAGACTGATCCCACTGCCCCCTCACTCCCCAGAGTCCTGTATCAGTCCGCACACTGATCCCACTGCCCCTCTCTCTCCCCACAGTCCTGTATCAGTCCCCACACTGATCCCACTGCCCCTCTCTCTCCCCACAGTCCTGTATCAGCCCCCACAATGATCCCCCTTCGCCCTCACTCCCCACAGTCCTGTATCAGTACCCACACTGATCCCCTTCCCCCTCACTCCACACAGTCCTGTATCAGCCCCGACACTGATCCCACTGCCCGTCTCGCCCCCACAGTCCTTTATCAGTCCCCACACTGATCCCACTGCCCCTCTCTCTCCCCACAGTCCAGTGTCAGTCCCCACACTGATCCCACTGCCCTCTCTGTCCCCACAGTCCTGTATCAGTCCCCACACTGATCCCACTACCCCTCTCACTCCCCACAGTCCTGTATCAGTCCCCACACTGATCCCACTGCCCCTGTCTCTCCCCACAGTCCTGTATCAGTCCCCACACTGATCCCACTGCCCCTCTCTCTCCCCACAGTCCAGTGTCAGTCCCCACACTGATCCCACTGCCCTCTCTGTCCCCACAGTCCTGTATCAGTCCCCACACTGATCCCACTACCCCTCTCACTCCCCACAGTCCTGTATCAGTCCCCACACTGATCCCACTGCCCCTGACTCTCCCCACAGTCCTGTATCAGTCCCCACACTGATCCCACTGCCCCTCTCTCTCCCCACAGTCCTGTATCAGCCCCCACAATGATCCCCCTTCGCCCTCACTCCCCACAGTCCTGTATCAGTCCCCACACTGATCCCCCTTCCCCCTCACTCCACACAGTCCTGTATCAGCCCCGATACTGATCCCACTGCCCGTCTCGCCCCCACTGTCCTGTATCAGTCCCCACACTGATCCCACTGCCCCTCTCTCTCACAACAGTCCTGTATCAGCCCCCACAATGATTCCCCTTCGCCCTCACTCCCCACAGTCCTTTATCAGTCCCCACACTGATCCCCCTTCCCCCTCACTCCACACAGTCCTGTATCAGCCCCGACACTGATCCCACTGCCCGTCTCGCCCCCACAGTCCTGTATCAGTCCCCACACTGATCCCACTGCCCCTCTCTCTCCCCACAGTCCTCTATCAGTCCCCACACTGATCCCACTTCCCCCTCACTCCCCACAGTCCTGTATCAGTCCCCACACTGATCCCACGGCCCCTCTCACTCCCCACAGTCCTGTATCAGTCCCCACACTGATCCCACTGCCCCTCTCACTCCCCACATTCCTGTATCAGTCCCCACACTGATCCCCGTTCCCCCTCACTCCCCACAGTCCTGCATCAGTCCCCACTCTGATCCCCCTTCCCCTCTCACTCCCCACAGTCCTGTATCATTCTCACACTGATCCCACTGCCCCCTCACTCCCCACAGTCCTGTATCAGTCCCCACACTGATCCCCCTGCCCCCTCACTCCCCACAATCCTGTATCAGTCCCCACACTGATCCCCCTTCCCCCTCACTCCCCACAGTCCTGTATCAGTCCCCACACTGATCCCACGGCCCCTCTCACTCCCCACAGTCCTGTATCAGTCCCCACACTGATCCCACTGCCCCTCTCACTCCCCACAGTCCTGTATCAGACCCCACACTGATCCCCCTTCCCCCTCATTCCCCACTGTCCTGTATCAGTCCCCACACTGATCCCCCTTCCCCTCTCACTCCCCACAGTCCTGTATCAGTCCCACACTGATCCCCCTTCCCCCTCACTCCCCACAGTCCTGTATCAGTCCCCACACTGATCCCACTGCCCCTCTCTCTCCCCACAGTCCTGTATCAGACCCCACACTGATCCCCGTTCCCCCTTCACTCCCCACAGTCCTGTATCAGACCCCACACTGATCCCCCTTCCCCCTCACTCCCCACAGTCCTGTATCAGTCCCCACACTGATCCCACGGCCCCTCTCACTCCCCACAGTCCTGTATCAGTCCCCACACTGATCCCACTGCCCCTCTCACTCCCCACAGTCCTGTATCAGTCCCCACACTGATCCCCCTTCCCCCTCACTCCCCACAGTCCTGTATCAGTCCCCACACTGATCCCCCTTCGCCCTCACTCCCCACAGTCCTGTATCAGTCCCCACACTGATCCCCCTTCCCCCTCACTCCCCACAGTCCGGTATCAGTCCCCACACTGATCCCCCTTCGCCCTCACTCCCCACAGTCCTGTATCAGTTCCCACACTGATCCCCGTTCCCCCCTCACTCCCCACAGTCCTGTATCAGCCCCCACACTGATCCTCCTGCCCCACTCACTCCCCACAGTCGTGTATCAGTCCCCACACCGATCCCCCTGCCCCCCTCACTCCCCACAGTCCTGTATCAGTCCCCACACTGATCCCCCTTCCCCCTCACTCCCCACAGTCCTGTATCAGTCCCCACACTGATCCCCGTTCCCCCCTCACTCCCCACAGTCCTGTATCAGTCCCCACACTGATCCACCTGCCCCCCTCACTCCACACAGTCCTGTATTAGTCCCCACATTGATCCCCCTTCCCCCTCACTCCCCACAGTCCTGTATCAGTCCCCACACTGATCCCCCTGCCCCCCTCACTCCCCACAGTCCTGTATTAGTCCCCACATTGATCCCCCTTCCCCCTCACTCCCCACAGTCCTGTATCAGTCCCCACACAGATCCCCCTTCCCCCTCACTCCCCACAGTCCTGTATCAATCCCCACACTGATCCCACGGCCCCTCTCACTCCCCAGAGTCCTGTATAAGTCCCCACACTGATCCCCCTTCCCCCTCACTCCCCACAGTCCTGTATCAGCCCCCACTCTGATCCCCCTTCCCCCTCACTCCCCACAGTCCTGTATCAGTCCCCACACTGATCCCACGGCCCCTCTCACTCCCCACAGTCCTGTATCAGTTCCCACACTGATCCCCGTTCCCCCCTCACTCCCCACAGTCCTGTATCAGTCCCCACACTGATCCCCCTTCGCCCTCACTCCCCACAGTCCTGTATCAGTCCCCACACTGATCCCCCTTCCCCCTCACTCCCCACAGTCCTGTATTAGTCCCCACACTGATCCCCCTTTGCCCTCACTCCCCACAGTCCTGTATCAGTCCCCACACTGATCCCCCTTCCCCCTCACTCCCCACTGTCCTGTATCAGTCCCCACACTGATCCCCCTTCCCCTCACTCCCCACAGTCCTGTATCAGACCCCACACTGATCCCCGTTCCCCTCTCACTCCCCACAGTCCTGTATCAGACCCCACACTGATCCCACGGCCCCTCTCACTCCCCACAGTCCTGTATCAGACCCCACACTGATACCCCTTCCCCCTCACTCCCCACAGTCCTGTATCAGCCCCCACACTGATCCCCCTTCCCCCTCACTCCCCACAGTCCTGTATCAGTCCCCACACTGATCCCACGGCCCCTCTCACTCCCCACAGTCCTGTATCAGTCCCCACACTGATCCCACTGCCCCTCTCACTCCCCACAGTCCTGTATCAGTCCCCACACTGATCCCCCTTCCCCCTCACTCCCCACAGTCCTGTATCAGACCCCACACTGATCCCCGTTCCCCTCTCACTCCCCACAGTCCTGTATCAGACCCCACACTGATCCCCGTTCCCCTCTCACTCCCCACAGTCCTGTATCAGAACCCACACTGATCCCCCTTCCCCCTCACTCCCCACAGTCCTGTATCAGACCCCACACTGATCCCCGTTCCCCTCTCACTCCCCACAGTCCTGTATCAGACCCCACACTGATCCCCGTTCCGCTCTCACTCCCCACAGTCCTGTATCAGACCCCACACTGATCCCCCTTCCCCCTCACTCCCCACAGTCCTGTATCAGCCCCCACACTGATCCCCCTTCCCCCTCACTCCCCACAGTCCTGTATCAGTCCCCACACTGATTCCACGGCCCCTCTCACTCCCCACAGTCCTGTATCAGTCCCCACACTGATCCCACTGCCCCTCTCACTCCCCACAGTCCTGTATCAGTCCCCACACTGATCCCACTGCCCCTATCACTCCCCACAGTCCTGTATCAATCCCCACACTGATCCCCCTTCCCCCTCACTCCCCACAGTCCTGTATCAGACCCCACACTGATCCCCGTTCCCCTCTCACTCCCCACAGTCCTGTATCAGACCCCACACTGATCCCCGTTCCCCTCTCACTCCCCACAGTCCTGTATCAGAACCCACACTGATCCCCCTTCCCCCTCACTCCCCACAGTCCTGTATCAGCCCCCACACTGATCCCTCTTCCCACTCACTCCCCACAGTCCTGTATCAGTCCCCACACTGATCCCACGGCCCCTCTCACTCCCCACAGTCCTGTATCGGTCCCCACACTGATCCCCCTTCCCCCTCACTCCCCACAGTCCTGTATCTGTCCCCACACTGATCCCCCTTCGCCCTCACTCCCCACAGTCCTGTATCAGTCCCCACACTGATCCCCCTTCCCCCTCACTCCCCACAGTCCAGTATCAGTCCCCACACTGATCCCACTGCCCCCTCACTCCCCACAGTCCTGTATCAGTCCCCACACTTATCCCCCTTCCCTCTCACTCCCCACAGTCCTGTATCAGTCCCCACACTGATCCCCCTTCCCCCCTTACTCCCCACAGTCCTGTATCAGCCCCCACACAGATACCCCTTCCCCCTCACTCCCAACAGTCCTGTATCAGTTCCCACACTGATCCCCGTTCCCCCCTCACTCCCCACAGTCCTGTATCAGCCCCCACACTGATCCCCCTGCCCCCGTCACTCCCCACAGTCCTGTATCAGTCCCCACACTGATCCCCCTGCCCCCCTCACTCCCCACAATCCTGTATCAGTCCCCACACTGATCCCCCTTCCCCCTCACTCCCCACAGTCCTGTATCAGTCCCCACACTGATCCCCCTGCCCCCCTCACTCCCCACAGTCCAGTATCAGTCCCCACACTGATCCCCCTGCCCCCCTCACTCCCCACAGTCTTGGATCAGTCCCCACACTGATCCCCCTTCCCCCTCACTCCCCACAGTCCTGTATCAGTCCCCACACTGATCCCCCTGCCCCCCTCACTCCCCACAGTCCTGTATCAGTCCCCACACTGATCCCCCTGCCCCCCTCACTCCCCACAGTCCTGTATCAGTCCCCACACTGATCCCCCTTCCCCCTCACTCCCCACAGTACTGTGTCAGTCCCCACACTGATCCCCCTACCTCTCACTCCCCACAGTCCTGTATCAACCCCCACAGTGATCCCCCTTCCCCCTCACTCCCCACGGTCCTGTATCAGCCCCCACACTGATCCCCCTTCCCCCTCAACTCCCCACAGTCCTGTATCAGCCCCCACACTGATCCCCCTTCCCCTCTCACTCCCCACAGTCCTGTATCAGTTCCCACACTGATCCCCGTTCCCCCCTCACTCCCCACAGTCCTGTATCAGTCCCCACACTGATCCCCGTTCCTCCCTCACTCCCCACAGTCCTGTATCAGTCCCCACACTGATCCCCCTGCCCCCCTCACTCCCCACAGTCCTGTATCAGTCCCCACACTGATCCCCCTTCCCCCTCACTCCCCACAGTCCTGTATCAGTCCCCACACTGATCCCCCTTCCCCCTCATTCCCCACAGTCCTGTATCAGTCCCCACACTGATCCCCCTTCCCCCTCACTCCCCACAGTCCTGTATCAGCCCCCACACTGATCCCCCTTCCCCCTCACTGCCCACAGTCCTGTATCAGCCCCCACACTGATCCCCCTTCCCCTCTCACTCCCCACAGTCCTGTATCAGTCCCCACACTGATCCCCCTTCCCCCTCACTCCCCACAGTCCTGTATCAGTCCCCACGCTGATCCCCCTTCCCTCTCACTCCCCACAGTCCTGTATCAGTCCCCACACTGATCCCCCTTCCCCCTCACTCCCCACAGTCCTGTATCAGTCCCCACACTGATCCCACGGCCCCTCTCACTCCCCACAGTCCTGTATCAGTCCCCACACTAATCCCCCTTCCCCCTCACTCCCCACAGTCCTGTATCAGCCCCCACACTGATCCCATGGCCCCTCTCACTCCCCACAGTCCTGTATCAGTCCCCACACTGATCCCCGTTCCCCTCTCACTCCCCACCGTCCTGTATCAGTTCCCACACTGATCCCCGTTCCCCCCTCACTCCCCACTGTCCTGTATCAGTCCCCACACTGATCCCCCTTCCTCCTCACTCCCCAGAGTCCTGTATCAGTCCCCACACTGATCCCACGGCCCCTCTCACTCCCCACAGTCCTGTATCAGTCCGCACACTGATCCCACAGCCCCTCTCACTCCCCACAGTCCTGTATCAGACCCCTCACTGATACCCGTTCCCCCCTCACTCCCCACAGTCCTGTATCAGCCCCCACACTGATCCCCCTTCCCCCTCACTCCCCACAGTACTGTATCAGTCCCCACACTGATCCCCCTTCGCCCTCACTCCCCACAGTCCTGTATCAGTTCCCACACTGATCCCCGTTCCCCCCTCACTCCCCACAGTCCTGTATCAGCCCCCACACTGATCCTCCTGCACCCCTCACTCCCCACAGTCCTGTATCAGTCCCCACACCGATCCCCCTGCCCCCCTCACTCCCCACAGCCCTGTATCAGTCCCCACACTGATCCCCCTTCCCCCTCACTCCCCACAGTCCTGTATCAGTCCCCACACTGATCCACCTGCCCCCCTCACTCCCCACAGTCCTGTATCAGTCCCCACACTGATCACCCTGCCCCCCTCACTCCCCACAGTCCTGGATCAGTCCCCACACTGATCCCCCTTCCCCCTCACTCCCCACAGTCCTGTATCAGTCCCCACACTGATCCCCCTGCCCCCCTCACTCCCCACAGTCCTGTATCAGTCCCCACACTGATCCCACTGCCCCCCTCACTCCCCACAGTCCTGTATCAGTCCCCACACTGATCCCCCTTCCCCCTCACTCCCCACAGTCCTGTATCAGTCCCCACACTGATCCCCCTTCCCCCTCACTCCCCACAGTCCGGTATCAGTCCCCACACTGATCCCCCTTCGCCCTCACTCCCCACAGTCCTGTATCAGTTCCCACACTGATCCCCGTTCCCCCCTCACTCCCCACAGTCCTGTATCAGCCCCCACACTGATCCCCCTGCCCCCGTCACTCCCCACAGTCCTGTATCAGTCCCCACACTGATCCCCCTGCCCCCCTCACTCCCCACAATCCTGTATCAGTCCCCACACTGATCCCCCTTCCCCCTCACTCCCCACAGTCCTGTATCAGTCCCCACACTGATCCCCCTGCCCCCCTCACTCCCCACAGTCCAGTATCAGTCCCCACACTGATCCCCCTGCCCCCCTCACTCCCCACAGTCTTGGATCAGTCCCCACACTGATCCCCCTTCCCCCTCACTCCCCACAGTCCTGTATCAGTCCCCACACTGATCCCCCTGCCCCCCTCACTCCCCACAGTCCTGTATCAGTCCCCACACTGATCCCCCTGCCCCCCTCACTCCCCACAGTCCTGTATCAGTCCCCACACTGATCCCCCTTCCCCCTCACTCCCCACAGTACTGTGTCAGTCCCCACACTGATCCCCCTACCTCTCACTCCCCACAGTCCTGTATCAGCCCCCACAGTGATCCCCCTTCCCCCTCACTCCCCACGGTCCTGTATCAGCCCCCACACTGATCCCCCTTCCCCCTCAACTCCCCACAGTCCCGTATCAGCCCCCACACTGATCCCCCTTCCCCTCTCACTCCCCACAGTCCTGTATCAGTTCCCACACTGATCCCCGTTCCCCCCTCACTCCCCACAGTCCTGTATCAGTCCCCACACTGATCCCCGTTCCTCCCTCACTCCCCACAGTCCTGTATCAGTCCCCACACTGATCCCCCTGCCCCCCTCACTCCCCACAGTCCTGTATCAGTCCCCACACTGATCCCCCATCCCCCTCACTCCCCACAGTCCTGTATCAGTCCCCACACTGATCCCCCTTCCCCCTCATTCCCCACAGTCCTGTATCAGTCCCCACACTGATCCCCCTTCCCCCTCACTCCCCACAGTCCTGTATCAGCCCCCACACTGATCCCCCTTCCCCCTCACTGCCCACAGTCCTGTATCAGCCCCCACACTGATCCCCCTTCCCCTCTCACTCCCCACAGTCCTGTATCAGTCCCCACACTGATCCCCCTTCCCCCTCACTCCCCACAGTCCTGTATCAGTCCCCACACTGATCCCACGGCCCCTCTCACTCCCCACAGTCCTGTATCAGTCCCCACACTGATCCCCCTTCCCCCTCACTCCCCACAGTCCTGTATCAGCCCCCACACTGATCCCATGGCCCCTCTCACTCCCCACAGTCCTGTATCAGTCCCCACACTGATCCCCGTTCCCCTCTCACTCCCCACCGTCCTGTATCAGTTCCCACACTGATCCCCGTTCCCCCCTCACTCCCCACTGTCCTGTATCAGTCCCCACACTGATCCCCCTTCCTCCTCACTCCCCAGAGTCCTGTATCAGTCCCCACACTGATCCCACGGCCCCTCTCACTCCCCACAGTCCTGTATCAGTCCGCACACTGATCCCACAGCCCCTCTCACTCCCCACAGTCCTGTATCAGACCCCACACTGATACCCGTTCCCCCCTCACTCCCCACAGTCCTGTATCAGCCCCCACACTGATCCCCCTTCCCCCTCACTCCACACAGTACTGTTTCAGTCCCCACACTGATCCCACGGCCCCTCTCACTCCCCACAGTCCTGTATCAGTCCCCACACTGATACCACTGCCCCTCTCACTCCCCACAGTCCTGTATCAGTCCCCACACTGATCCCCCTTCCCCCTCACTCCCCACAGTCCTGTATCAGTCCCCACACTGATCCCCCTTCGCCTTCACTCCCCACAGTCCTGTATCAGTCCCCACACTGATCCCCCTTCCCCCTCACTCCCCACAGTCCGGTATCAGTCCCCACACTGATCCCCCTTCGCCCTCACTCCCCACAGTCCTGTATCAGTTCCCACACTGATCCCCGTTCCCCCCTCACTCCCCACAGTCCTGTATCAGCCCCCACACTGATACCCCTGCACCCCTCACTCCCCACAGTCCTGTATCAGTCCCCACACCTATCCCCCTGCCCCCCTCACTCCCCACAGTCCTGTATCAGTCCCCACACTGATCCCCCTTCCCCCTCACTCCCCACAGTCCTGTATCAGTCCCCACACTGATCCCCCTGCCCCCCTCACTCCCCACAGTCCTGTATCAGTCCCCACACTGATCACCCTGCCCCCCTCACTCCCCACAGTCCTGGATCAGTCCCCACACTGATCCCCCTTCCCCCTCACTCCCCACAGTCCTGTATCAGTCCCCACACTGATCCCCCTGCCCCCCTCACTCCCCACAGTCCTGTATCAGTCCCCACACTGATCCCCCTGCCCCCCTCACTCCCCACAGTCCTGTATCAGTCCCCACACTGATCCCCCTTCCCCCTCACTCCCCACAGTCCTGTATCAGTCCCCACACTGATCCCCCTTCCCCCTCACTCCCCACAGTCCGGTATCAGTCCCCACACTGATCCCCCTTCGCCCTCACTCCCCACAGTCCTGTATCAGTCCCCACACTGATCCCCCTTTCCCCTCACTCCCGACAGTCCTGTATCAGTCCCCACACTGATCCCACGGCCCCTCTTACTCCCCAGAGTCCTGTATCAGTCCCCACACTGATCCCCCTTCCCCCTCACTCCCCACAGTCCTGTATCAGCCCCCACACTGATCCCCCTTCCCCCTCACTCCCCACAGTCCTGTATCAGCCCCCACACTGATCCCCCTTCCCCTCTCACTCCCCACAGTCCTGTATCAGTCCCCACACTGATCCCCCTTCGCCCTCACTCCCCACAGTCCTGTATCAGACCCCACACTGATCCCCCTTCCCCCTCACTCCCCACAGTCCTGTATCAGTCCCCACACTGATCCCCCTTCGCCCTCACTCCCCACAGTCCTGTATCAGTCCCCACACTGATCCCCCTTCCCCCTCACTCCCCACAGTCCTGTATCAGTCCCCACACTGATCCCCCTTCCCCTCACTCCCCACAGTCCTGTATCAGACCCCACACTGATCCCCGTTCCCCTCTCACTCCCCACAGTCCTGTATCAGACCCCACACTGATCCCCGTTCCGCTCTCACTCCCCACAGTCCTGTATCATACCCCACACTGATCCCCCTTCCCCCTCACTCCCCACAGTCCTGTATCAGCCCCCACACTGATCCCCCTTCCCCCTCACTCCCCACAGTCCTGTATCAGTCCCCACACTGATTCCACGGCCCCTCTCACTCCCCACAGTCCTGTATCAGTCCCCACACTGATCCCACTGCCCCTCTCACTCCCCACAGTCCTGTATCAGTCCCCACACTGATCCCACTGCCCCTATCACTCCCCACAGTCCTGTATCAGTCCCCACACTGATCCCCCTTCCCCCTCACTCCCCACAGTCCTGTATCAGACCCCACACTGATCCCCGTTCCCCTCTCACTCCCCACAGTCCTGTATCAGACCCCACACTGATCCCCGTTCCCCTCTCACTCCCCACAGTCCTGTATCAGAACCCACACTGATCCCCCTTCCCCCTCACTCCCCACAGTCCTGTATCAGCCCCCACACTGATCCCTCTTCCCACTCACTCCCCACAGTCCTGTATCAGTCCCCACACTGATCCCACGGCCCCTCTCACTCCCCACAGTCCTGTATCAGTCCCCACACTGATCCCCCTTCCCCCTCACTCCCCACAGTCCTGTATCTGTCCCCACACTGATCCCCCTTCGCCCTCACTCCCCACAGTCCTGTATCAGTCCCCACACTGATCCCCCTTCCCCCTCACTCCCCACAGTCCAGTATCAGTCCCCACACTGATCCCACTGCCCCCTCACTCCCCACAGTCCTGTATCAGTCCCCACACTTATCCCCCTTCCCTCTCACTCCCCACAGTCCTGTATCAGTCCCCACACTGATCCCCCTTCCCCCCTTACTCCCCACAGTCCTGTATCAGCCCCCACACAGATACCCCTTCCCCCTCACTCCCAACAGTCCTGTATCAGTCCCCACACTGATCCCACTGCCCCCTCACTCCCCACAGTCCTGTATCAGTCCCACACTGATCCCACTGCCCCCTCACTCCCCAAAGTCCTCTATCAGTCCCCACACTGATCCCCCTTCCCCCTCACTCCCCACAGTCCTGTATCAGTCCCCACACTGATCCCCCTTCGCCCTCACTCCCCACAGTCCTGTATCAGACCCCACACTGATCCCCCTTCCCCCTCACTCCCCACAGTCCTGTATCAGCCCCTACACTGATCCCCATTCCCCCTCACTCCCCACAGCCCTGTATCAGTCCCCACACTGATCCCCCTTCCCCCTCACTCCCCACAGTCCAGTATCAGTCCCCACACTGATCCCACTGCCCGTCTCTCCCCCACAGTCCTGTATCAGTCCCCACACTGATCCCACTGCCCCTCTCTCTCCCCACAGTCCTGTATCAGTCCCCACACTGATACCACTTCCCCCTCACTCCCCACAGACCTGTATCAGTCCCCACACTGATCCCACGGCCCCTCTCACTCCCCACAGTCCTGTATCAGTCCCCACACTGATCCCACTGCCCGTCTCACTCCCCACAGTCCTGTATCAGACCCCACACTGATCCCCCTTCCCCCTCACTCCCCACAGTCCTGTATCAGTCACCACACTGATCCCCCTTCCCCTCTCACTCCCCACAGTCCTGTATCAGTCCCAGACTGATCCCACTGCCCCCTCACTCCCCAGAGTCCTGTATCAGTCCGCACACTGATCCCACTGCCCCTCTCTCTCCCCACAGTCCTGTATCAGTCCCCACACTGATCCCACTGCCCCTCTCTCTCCCCACAGTCCTGTATCAGCCCCCACAATGATCCCCCTTCGCCCTCACTCCCCACAGTCCTGTATCAGTACCCACACTGATCCCCCTTCCCCCTCACTCCACACAGTCCTGTATCAGCCCCGACACTGATCCCACTGCCCGTCTCGCCCCCACAGTCCTTTATCAGTCCCCACACTGATCCCACTGCCCCTCTCTCTCCCCACAGTCCAGTGTCAGTCCCCACACTGATCCCACTGCCCCCCTCACTCCCCACAGTCCTGTATCAGTCCCCACACTGATCCCACTGCCCCCCTCACTCCCCACAGTCCTGTATCAGTCCCCACACTGATCCCCCTTCCCCCTCACTCCCCACAGTCCTGTATCAGTCCCCACACTGATCCCCCTTCCCCCTCACTCCCCACAGTCCGGTATCAGTCCCCACACTGATCCCCCTTCGCCCTCACTCCCCACAGTCCTGTATCAGTTCCCACACTGATCCCCGTTCCCCCCTCACTCCCCACAGTCCTGTATCAGCCCCCACACTGATCCCCCTGCCCCCGTCACTCCCCACAGTCCTGTATCAGTCCCCACACTGATCCCCCTGCCCCCCTCACTCCCCACAATCCTGTATCAGTCCCCACACTGATCCCCCTTCCCCCTCACTCCCCACAGTCCTGTATCAGTCCCCACACTGATCCCCCTGCCCCCCTCACTCCCCACAGTCCAGTATCAGTCCCCACACTGATCCCCCTGCCCCCCTCACTCCCCACAGTCTTGGATCAGTCCCCACACTGATCCCCCTTCCCCCTCACTCCCCACAGTCCTGTATCAGTCCCCACACTGATCCCCCTGCCCCCCTCACTCCCCACAGTCCTGTATCAGTCCCCACACTGATCCCCCTGCCCCCCTCACTCCCCACAGTCCTGTATCAGTCCCCACACTGATCCCCCTTCCCCCTCACTCCCCACAGTACTGTGTCAGTCCCCACACTGATCCCCCTACCTCTCACTCCCCACAGTCCTGTATCAACCCCCACAGTGATCCCCCTTCCCCCTCACTCCCCACGGTCCTGTATCAGCCCCCACACTGATCCCCCTTCCCCCTCAACTCCCCACAGTCCTGTATCAGCCCCCACACTGATCCCCCTTCCCCTCTCACTCCCCACAGTCCTGTATCAGTTCCCACACTGATCCCCGTTCCCCCCTCACTCCCCACAGTCCTGTATCAGTCCCCACACTGATCCCCGTTCCTCCCTCACTCCCCACAGTCCTGTATCAGTCCCCACACTGATCCCCCTGCCCCCCTCACTCCCCACAGTCCTGTATCAGTCCCCACACTGATCCCCCTTCCCCCTCACTCCCCACAGTCCTGTATCAGTCCCCACACTGATCCCCCTTCCCCCTCATTCCCCACAGTCCTGTATCAGTCCCCACACTGATCCCCCTTCCCCCTCACTCCCCACAGTCCTGTATCAGCCCCCACACTGATCCCCCTTCCCCCTCACTGCCCACAGTCCTGTATCAGCCCCCACACTGATCCCCCTTCCCCTCTCACTCCCCACAGTCCTGTATCAGTCCCCACACTGATCCCCCTTCCCCCTCACTCCCCACAGTCCTGTATCAGTCCCCACGCTGATCCCCCTTCCCTCTCACTCCCCACAGTCCTGTATCAGTCCCCACACTGATCCCCCTTCCCCCTCACTCCCCACAGTCCTGTATCAGTCCCCACACTGATCCCACGGCCCCTCTCACTCCCCACAGTCCTGTATCAGTCCCCACACTAATCCCCCTTCCCCCTCACTCCCCACAGTCCTGTATCAGCCCCCACACTGATCCCATGGCCCCTCTCACTCCCCACAGTCCTGTATCAGTCCCCACACTGATCCCCGTTCCCCTCTCACTCCCCACCGTCCTGTATCAGTTCCCACACTGATCCCCGTTCCCCCCTCACTCCCCACTGTCCTGTATCAGTCCCCACACTGATCCCCCTTCCTCCTCACTCCCCAGAGTCCTGTATCAGTCCCCACACTGATCCCACGGCCCCTCTCACTCCCCACAGTCCTGTATCAGTCCGCACACTGATCCCACAGCCCCTCTCACTCCCCACAGTCCTGTATCAGACCCCACACTGATACCCGTTCCCCCCTCACTCCCCACAGTCCTGTATCAGCCCCCACACTGATCCCCCTTCCCCCTCACTCCCCACAGTACTGTATCAGTCCCCACACTGATCCCACGGCCCCTCTCACTCCCCACAGTCCTGTATCAGTCCCCACACTGATCCCACTGCCCCTCTCACTCCCCACAGTCCTGTATCAGTCCCCACACTGATCCCCCTTCCCCCTCACTCCCCACAGTCCTGTATCAGTCCCCACACTGATCCCCCTTCGCCTTCACTCCCCACAGTCCTGTATCAGTCCCCACACTGATCCCCCTTCCCCCTCACTCCCCACAGTCCGGTATCAGTCCCCACACTGATCCCCCTTCGCCCTCACTCCTCACAGTCCTGTATCAGTTCCCACACTGATCCCCGTTCCCCCCTCACTCCCCACAGTCCTGTATCAGCCCCCACACTGATACTCCTGCACCCCTCACTCCCCACAGTCCTGTATCAGTCCCCACACCTATCCCCCTGCCCCCCTCACTCCCCACAGTCCTGTATCAGTCCCCACACTGATCCCCCTTCCCCCTCACTCCCCACAGTCCTGTATCAGTCCCCACACTGATCCCCCTGCCCCCCTCACTCCCCACAGTCCTGTATCAGTCCCCACACTGATCACCCTGCCCCCCTCACTCCCCACAGTCCTGGATCAGTCCCCACACTGATCCCCCTTCCCCCTCACTCCCCACAGTCCTGTATCAGTCCCCACACTGATCCCCCTACCCCCCTCACTCCCCACAGTCCTGTATCAGTCCCCACACTGATCCCCCTGCCCCCCTCACTCCCCACAGTCCTGTATCAGTCCCCACACTGATCCCCCTTCCCCCTCACTCCCCACAGTCCTGTATCAGTCCCCACACTGATCCCCCTTCCCCCTCACTCCCCACAGTCCGGTATCAGTCCCCACACTGATCCCCCTTCGCCCTCACTCCCCACAGTCCTGTATCAGTCCCCACACTGATCCCCCTTCCCCCTCACTCCCCACAGTCCTGTATCAGTCCCCACACTGATCCCACGGCCCCTCTTACTCCCCAGAGTCCTGTATCAGTCCCCACACTGATCCCCCTTCCCCCTCACTCCCCACAGTCCTGTATCAGCCCCCACACTGATCCCCCTTCCCCCTCACTCCCCACAGTCCTGTATCAGCCCCCACACTGATCCCCCGTCCCCTCTCACTCCCCACAGTCCTGTATCAGTCCCCACACTGATCCCCCTTCGCCCTCACTCCCCACAGTCCTGTATCAGACCCCACACTGATCCCCCTTCCCCCTCACTCCCCACAGTCCTGTATCAGTCCCCACACTGATCCCCCTTCGCCCTCACTCCCCACAGTCCTGTATCAGTCCCCACACTGATCCCCCTTCCCCCTCACTCCCCACAGTCCTGTATCAGTCCCCACACTGATCCCCCTTCCCCTCACTCCCCACAGTCCTGTATCAGACCCCACACTGATCCCCGTTCCCCTCTCACTCCCCACAGTCCTGTATCAGACCCCACACTGATCCCCGTTCCGCTCTCACTCCCCACAGTCCTGTATCAGACCCCACACTGATCCCCCTTCCCCCTCACTCCCCACAGTCCTGTATCAGCCCCCACACTGATCCCCCTTCCCCCTCACTCCCCACAGTCCTGTATCAGTCCCCACACTGATTCCACGGCCCCTCTCACTCCCCACAGTCCTGTATCAGTCCCCACACTGATCCCACTGCCCCTCTCACTCCCCACAGTCCTGTATCAGTCCCCACACTGATCCCACTGCCCCTATCACTCCCCACAGTCCTGTATCAGTCCCCACACTGATCCCCCTTCCCCCTCACTCCCCACAGTCCTGTATCAGACCCCACACTGATCCCCGTTCCCCTCTCACTCCCCACAGTCCTGTATCAGACCCCACACTGATCCCCGTTCCCCTCTCACTCCCCACAGTCCTGTATCAGAACCCACACTGATCCCCCTTCCCCCTCACTCCCCACAGTCCTGTATCAGCCCCCACACTGATCCCTCTTCCCACTCACTCCCCACAGTCCTGTATCAGTCCCCACACTGATCCCACGGCCCCTCTCACTCCCCACAGTCCTGTATCAGTCCCCACACTGATCCCCCTTCCCCCTCACTCCCCACAGTCCTGTATCTGTCCCCACACTGATCCCCCTTCGCCCTCACTCCCCACAGTCCTGTATCAGTCCCCACACTGATCCCCCTTCCCCCTCACTCCCCACAGTCCAGTATCAGTCCCCACACTGATCCCACTGCCCCCTCACTCCCCACAGTCCTGTATCAGTCCCCACACTTATCCCCCTTCCCTCTCACTCCCCACAGTCCTGTATCAGTCCCCACACTGATCCCCCTTCCCCCCTTACTCCCCACAGTCCTGTATCAGCCCCCACACAGATACCCCTTCCCCCTCACTCCCAACAGTCCTGTATCAGTCCCCACACTGATCCCACTGCCCCCTCACTCCCCACAGTCCTGTATCAGTCCCACACTGATCCCACTGCCCCCTCACTCCCCACAGTCCTCTATCAGTCCCCACACTGATCCCCCTTCCCCCTCACTCCCCACAGTCCTGTATCAGTCCCCACACTGATCCCCCTTCGCCCTCACTCCCCACAGTCCTGTATCAGACCCCACACTGATCCCCCTTCCCCCTCACTCCCCACAGTCCTGTATCAGCCCCTACACTGATCCCCATTCCCCCTCACTCCCCACAGCCCTGTATCAGTCCCCACACTGATCCCCCTTCCCCCTCACTCCCCACAGTCCAGTATCAGTCCCCACACTGATCCCACTGCCCGTCTCTCCCCCACAGTCCTGTATCAGTCCCCACACTGATCCCACTGCCCCTCTCTCTCCCCACAGTCCTGTATCAGTCCCCACACTGATACCACTTCCCCCTCACTCCCCACAGACCTGTATCAGTCCCCACACTGATCCCACGGCCCCTCTCACTCCCCACTGTCCTGTATCAGTCCCCACACTGATCCCACTGCCCGTCTCACTCCCCACAGTCCTGTATCAGACCCCACACTGATCCCCCTTCCCCCTCACTCCCCACAGTCCTGTATCAGTCACCACACTGATCCCCCTTCCCCTCTCACTCCCCACAGTCCTGTATCAGTCCCAGACTGATCCCACTGCCCCCTCACTCCCCAGAGTCCTGTATCAGTCCGCACACTGATCCCACTGCCCCTCTCACTCCCCACAGTCCTGTATCAGTCCCCACACTGATCCCACTGCCCCTCTCTCTCCCCACAGTCCTGTATCAGCCCCCACAATGATCCCCCTTCGCCCTCACTCCCCACAGTCCTGTATCAGTACCCACACTGATCCCCTTCCCCCTCACTCCACACAGTCCTGTATCAGCCCCGACACTGATCCCACTGCCCGTCTCGCCCCCACAGTCCTTTATCAGTCCCCACACTGATCCCACTGCCCCTCTCTCTCCCCACAGTCCAGTGTCAGTCCCCACACTGATCCCACTGCCCTCTCTGTCCCCACAGTCCTGTATCAGTCCCCACACTGATCCCACTACCCCTCTCACTCCCCACAGTCCTGTATCAGTCCCCACACTGATCCCACTGCCCCTGTCTCTCCCCACAGTCCTGTATCAGTCCCCACACTGATCCCACTGCCCCTCTCTCTCCCCACAGTCCAGTGTCAGTCCCCACACTGATCCCACTGCCCTCTCTGTCCCCACAGTCCTGTATCAGTCCCCACACTGATCCCACTACCCCTCTCACTCCCCACAGTCCTGTATCAGTCCCCACACTGATCCCACTGCCCCTGACTCTCCCCACAGTCCTGTATCAGTCCCCACACTGATCCCACTGCCCCTCTCTCTCCCCACAGTCCTGTATCAGCCCCCACAATGATCCCCCTTCGCCCTCACTCCCCACAGTCCTGTATCAGTCCCCACACTGATCCCCCTTCCCCCTCACTCCACACAGTCCTGTATCAGCCCCGATACTGATCCCACTGCCCGTCTCGCCCCCACTGTCCTGTATCAGTCCCCACACTGATCCCACTGCCCCTCTCTCTCACAACAGTCCTGTATCAGCCCCCACAATGATTCCCCTTCGCCCTCACTCCCCACAGTCCTTTATCAGTCCCCACACTGATCCCCCTTCCCCCTCACTCCACACAGTCCTGTATCAGCCCCGACACTGATCCCACTGCCCGTCTCGCCCCCACAGTCCTGTATCAGTCCCCACACTGATCCCACTGCCCCTCTCTCTCCCCACAGTCCTCTATCAGTCCCCACACTGATCCCACTTCCCCCTCACTCCCCACAGTCCTGTATCAGTCCCCACACTGATCCCACGGCCCCTCTCACTCCCCACAGTCCTGTATCAGTCCCCACACTGATCCCACTGCCCCTCTCACTCCCCACATTCCTGTATCAGTCCCCACACTGATCCCCGTTCCCCCTCACTCCCCACAGTCCTGCATCAGTCCCCACTCTGATCCCCCTTCCCCTCTCACTCCCCACAGTCCTGTATCATTCTCACACTGATCCCACTGCCCCCTCACTCCCCACAGTCCTGTATCAGTCCCCACACTGATCCCCCTGCCCCCTCACTCCCCACAATCCTGTATCAGTCCCCACACTGATCCCCCTTCCCCCTCACTCCCCACAGTCCTGTATCAGTCCCCACACTGATCCCACGGCCCCTCTCACTCCCCACAGTCCTGTATCAGTCCCCACACTGATCCCACTGCCCCTCTCACTCCCCACAGTCCTGTATCAGACCCCACACTGATCCCCCTTCCCCCTCATTCCCCACTGTCCTGTATCAGTCCCCACACTGATCCCCCTTCCCCTCTCACTCCCCACAGTCCTGTATCAGTCCCACACTGATCCCCCTTCCCCCTCACTCCCCACAGTCCTGTATCAGTCCCCACACTGATCCCACTGCCCCTCTCTCTCCCCACAGTCCTGTATCAGACCCCACACTGATCCCCGTTCCCCCTTCACTCCCCACAGTCCTGTATCAGACCCCACACTGATCCCCCTTCCCCCTCACTCCCCACAGTCCTGTATCAGTCCCCACACTGATCCCACGGCCCCTCTCACTCCCCACAGTCCTGTATCAGTCCCCACACTGATCCCACTGCCCCTCTCACTCCCCACAGTCCTGTATCAGTCCCCACACTGATCCCCCTTCCCCCTCACTCCCCACAGTCCTGTATCAGTCCCCACACTGATCCCCCTTCGCCCTCACTCCCCACAGTCCTGTATCAGTCCCCACACTGATCCCCCTTCCCCCTCACTCCCCACAGTCCGGTATCAGTCCCCACACTGATCCCCCTTCGCCCTCACTCCCCACAGTCCTGTATCAGTTCCCACACTGATCCCCGTTCCCCCCTCACTCCCCACAGTCCTGTATCAGCCCCCACACTGATCCTCCTGCCCCACTCACTCCCCACAGTCGTGTATCAGTCCCCACACCGATCCCCCTGCCCCCCTCACTCCCCACAGTCCTGTATCAGTCCCCACACTGATCCCCCTTCCCCCTCACTCCCCACAGTCCTGTATCAGTCCCCACACTGATCCCCGTTCCCCCCTCACTCCCCACAGTCCTGTATCAGTCCCCACACTGATCCACCTGCCCCCCTCACTCCACACAGTCCTGTATTAGTCCCCACATTGATCCCCCTTCCCCCTCACTCCCCACAGTCCTGTATCAGTCCCCACACTGATCCCCCTGCCCCCCTCACTCCCCACAGTCCTGTATTAGTCCCCACATTGATCCCCCTTCCCCCTCACTCCCCACAGTCCTGTATCAGTCCCCACACAGATCCCCCTTCCCCCTCACTCCCCACAGTCCTGTATCAATCCCCACACTGATCCCACGGCCCCTCTCACTCCCCAGAGTCCTGTATAAGTCCCCACACTGATCCCCCTTCCCCCTCACTCCCCACAGTCCTGTATCAGCCCCCACTCTGATCCCCCTTCCCCCTCACTCCCCACAGTCCTGTATCAGTCCCCACACTGATCCCACGGCCCCTCTCACTCCCCACAGTCCTGTATCAGTTCTCACACTGATCCCCGTTCCCCCCTCACTCCCCACAGTCCTGTATCAGTCCCCACACTGATCCCCCTTCGCCCTCACTCCCCACAGTCCTGTATCAGTCCCCACACTGATCCCCCTTCCCCCTCACTCCCCACAGTCCTGTATTAGTCCCCACACTGATCCCCCTTTGCCCTCACTCCCCACAGTCCTGTATCAGTCCCCACACTGATCCCCCTTCCCCCTCACTCCCCACTGTCCTGTATCAGTCCCCACACTGATCCCCCTTCCCCTCACTCCCCACAGTCCTGTATCAGACCCCACACTGATCCCCGTTCCCCTCTCACTCCCCACAGTCCTGTATCAGACCCCACACTGATCCCACGGCCCCTCTCACTCCCCACAGTCCTGTATCAGACCCCACACTGATACCCCTTCCCCCTCACTCCCCACAGTCCTGTATCAGCCCCCACACTGATCCCCCTTCCCCCTCACTCCCCACAGTCCTGTATCAGTCCCCACACTGATCCCACGGCCCCTCTCACTCCCCACAGTCCTGTATCAGTCCCCACACTGATCCCACTGCCCCTCTCACTCCCCACAGTCCTGTATCAGTCCCCACACTGATCCCCCTTCCCCCTCACTCCCCACAGTCCTGTATCAGACCCCACACTGATCCCCGTTCCCCTCTCACTCCCCACAGTCCTGTATCAGACCCCACACTGATCCCCGTTCCCCTCTCACTCCCCACAGTCCTGTATCAGAACCCACACTGATCCCCCTTCCCCCTCACTCCCCACAGTCCTGTATCAGACCCCACACTGATCCCCGTTCCCCTCTCACTCCCCACAGTCCTGTATCAGACCCCACACTGATCCCCGTTCCGCTCTCACTCCCCACAGTCCTGTATCAGACCCCACACTGATCCCCCTTCCCCCTCACTCCCCACAGTCCTGTATCAGCCCCCACACTGATCCCCCTTCCCCCTCACTCCCCACAGTCCTGTATCAGTCCCCACACTGATTCCACGGCCCCTCTCACTCCCCACAGTCCTGTATCAGTCCCCACACTGATCCCACTGCCCCTCTCACTCCCCACAGTCCTGTATCAGTCCCCACACTGATCCCACTGCCCCTATCACTCCCCACAGTCCTGTATCAATCCCCACACTGATCCCCCTTCCCCCTCACTCCCCACAGTCCTGTATCAGACCCCACACTGATCCCCGTTCCCCTCTCACTCCCCACAGTCCTGTATCAGACCCCACACTGATCCCCGTTCCCCTCTCACTCCCCACAGTCCTGTATCAGAACCCACACTGATCCCCCTTCCCCCTCACTCCCCACAGTCCTGTATCAGCCCCCACACTGATCCCTCTTCCCACTCACTCCCCACAGTCCTGTATCAGTCCCCACACTGATCCCACGGCCCCTCTCACTCCCCACAGTCCTGTATCGGTCCCCACACTGATCCCCCTTCCCCCTCACTCCCCACAGTCCTGTATCTGTCCCCACACTGATCCCCCTTCGCCCTCACTCCCCACAGTCCTGTATCAGTCCCCACACTGATCCCCCTTCCCCCTCACTCCCCACAGTCCAGTATCAGTCCCCACACTGATCCCACTGCCCCCTCACTCCCCACAGTCCTGTATCAGTCCCCACACTTATCCCCCTTCCCTCTCACTCCCCACAGTCCTGTATCAGTCCCCACACTGATCCCCCTTCCCCCCTTACTCCCCACAGTCCTGTATCAGCCCCCACACAGATACCCCTTCCCCCTCACTCCCAACAGTCCTGTATCAGTTCCCACACTGATCCCCGTTCCCCCCTCACTCCCCACAGTCCTGTATCAGCCCCCACACTGATCCCCCTGCCCCCGTCACTCCCCACAGTCCTGTATCAGTCCCCACACTGATCCCCCTGCCCCCCTCACTCCCCACAATCCTGTATCAGTCCCCACACTGATCCCCCTTCCCCCTCACTCCCCACAGTCCTGTATCAGTCCCCACACTGATCCCCCTGCCCCCCTCACTCCCCACAGTCCAGTATCAGTCCCCACACTGATCCCCCTGCCCCCCTCACTCCCCACAGTCTTGGATCAGTCCCCACACTGATCCCCCTTCCCCCTCACTCCCCACAGTCCTGTATCAGTCCCCACACTGATCCCCCTGCCCCCCTCACTCCCCACAGTCCTGTATCAGTCCCCACACTGATCCCCCTGCCCCCCTCACTCCCCACAGTCCTGTATCAGTCCCCACACTGATCCCCCTTCCCCCTCACTCCCCACAGTACTGTGTCAGTCCCCACACTGATCCCCCTACCTCTCACTCCCCACAGTCCTGTATCAACCCCCACAGTGATCCCCCTTCCCCCTCACTCCCCACGGTCCTGTATCAGCCCCCACACTGATCCCCCTTCCCCCTCAACTCCCCACAGTCCTGTATCAGCCCCCACACTGATCCCCCTTCCCCTCTCACTCCCCACAGTCCTGTATCAGTTCCCACACTGATCCCCGTTCCCCCCTCACTCCCCACAGTCCTGTATCAGTCCCCACACTGATCCCCGTTCCTCCCTCACTCCCCACAGTCCTGTATCAGTCCCCACACTGATCCCCCTGCCCCCCTCACTCCCCACAGTCCTGTATCAGTCCCCACACTGATCCCCCTTCCCCCTCACTCCCCACAGTCCTGTATCAGTCCCCACACTGATCCCCCTTCCCCCTCATTCCCCACAGTCCTGTATCAGTCCCCACACTGATCCCCCTTCCCCCTCACTCCCCACAGTCCTGTATCAGCCCCCACACTGATCCCCCTTCCCCCTCACTGCCCACAGTCCTGTATCAGCCCCCACACTGATCCCCCTTCCCCTCTCACTCCCCACAGTCCTGTATCAGTCCCCACACTGATCCCCCTTCCCCCTCACTCCCCACAGTCCTGTATCAGTCCCCACGCTGATCCCCCTTCCCTCTCACTCCCCACAGTCCTGTATCAGTCCCCACACTGATCCCCCTTCCCCCTCACTCCCCACAGTCCTGTATCAGTCCCCACACTGATCCCACGGCCCCTCTCACTCCCCACAGTCCTGTATCAGTCCCCACACTAATCCCCCTTCCCCCTCACTCCCCACAGTCCTGTATCAGCCCCCACACTGATCCCATGGCCCCTCTCACTCCCCACAGTCCTGTATCAGTCCCCACACTGATCCCCGTTCCCCTCTCACTCCCCACCGTCCTGTATCAGTTCCCACACTGATCCCCGTTCCCCCCTCACTCCCCACTGTCCTGTATCAGTCCCCACACTGATCCCCCTTCCTCCTCACTCCCCAGAGTCCTGTATCAGTCCCCACACTGATCCCACGGCCCCTCTCACTCCCCACAGTCCTGTATCAGTCCGCACACTGATCCCACAGCCCCTCTCACTCCCCACAGTCCTGTATCAGACCCCACACTGATACCCGTTCCCCCCTCACTCCCCACAGTCCTGTATCAGCCCCCACACTGATCCCCCTTCCCCCTCACTCCCCACAGTACTGTATCAGTCCCCACACTGATCCCACGGCCCCTCTCACTCCCCACAGTCCTGTATCAGTCCCCACACTGATCCCACTGCCCCTCTCACTCCCCACAGTCCTGTATCAGTCCCCACACTGATCCCCCTTCCCCCTCACTCCCCACAGTCCTGTATCAGTCCCCACACTGATCCCCCTTCGCCTTCACTCCCCACAGTCCTGTATCAGTCCCCACACTGATCCCCCTTCCCCCTCACTCCCCACAGTCCGGTATCAGTCCCCACACTGATCCCCCTTCGCCCTCACTCCTCACAGTCCTGTATCAGTTCCCACACTGATCCCCGTTCCCCCCTCACTCCCCACAGTCCTGTATCAGCCCCCACACTGATACTCCTGCACCCCTCACTCCCCACAGTCCTGTATCAGTCCCCACACCTATCCCCCTGCCCCCCTCACTCCCCACAGTCCTGTATCAGTCCCCACACTGATCCCCCTTCCCCCTCACTCCCCACAGTCCTGTATCAGTCCCCACACTGATCCCCCTGCCCCCCTCACTCCCCACAGTCCTGTATCAGTCCCCACACTGATCACCCTGCCCCCCTCACTCCCCACAGTCCTGGATCAGTCCCCACACTGATCCCCCTTCCCCCTCACTCCCCACAGTCCTGTATCAGTCCCCACACTGATCCCCCTGCCCCCCTCACTCCCCACAGTCCTGTATCAGTCCCCACACTGATCCCCCTGCCCCCCTCACTCCCCACAGTCCTGTATCAGTCCCCACACTGATCCCCCTTCCCCCTCACTCCCCACAGTCCTGTATCAGTCCCCACACTGATCCCCCTTCCCCCTCACTCCCCACAGTCCGGTATCAGTCCCCACACTGATCCCCCTTCGCCCTCACTCCCCACAGTCCTGTATCAGTCCCCACACTGATCCCCCTTCCCCCTCACTCCCCACAGTCCTGTATCAGTCCCCACACTGATCCCCGTTCCCCTCTCACTCCCCACAGTCCTGTATCAGAACCCACACTGATCCCCCTTCCCCCTCACTCCCCACAGTCCTGTATCAGCCCCCACACTGATCCCTCTTCCCACTCACTCCCCACAGTCCTGTATCAGTCCCCACACTGATCCCACGGCCCCTCTCACTCCCCACAGTCCTGTATCGGTCCCCACACTGATCCCCCTTCCCCCTCACTCCCCACAGTCCTGTATCTGTCCCCACACTGATCCCCCTTCGCCCTCACTCCCCACAGTCCTGTATCAGTCCCCACACTGATCCCCCTTCCCCCTCACTCCCCACAGTCCAGTATCAGTCCCCACACTGATCCCACTGCCCCCTCACTCCCCACAGTCCTGTATCAGTCCCCACACTTATCCCCCTTCCCTCTCACTCCCCACAGTCCTGTATCAGTCCCCACACTGATCCCCCTTCCCCCCTTACTCCCCACAGTCCTGTATCAGCCCCCACACAGATACCCCTTCCCCCTCACTCCCAACAGTCCTGTATCAGTTCCCACACTGATCCCCGTTCCCCCCTCACTCCCCACAGTCCTGTATCAGCCCCCACACTGATCCCCCTGCCCCCGTCACTCCCCACAGTCCTGTATCAGTCCCCACACTGATCCCCCTGCCCCCCTCACTCCCCACAATCCTGTATCAGTCCCCACACTGATCCCCCTTCCCCCTCACTCCCCACAGTCCTGTATCAGTCCCCACACTGATCCCCCTGCCCCCCTCACTCCCCACAGTCCAGTATCAGTCCCCACACTGATCCCCCTGCCCCCCTCACTCCCCACAGTCTTGGATCAGTCCCCACACTGATCCCCCTTCCCCCTCACTCCCCACAGTCCTGTATCAGTCCCCACACTGATCCCCCTGCCCCCCTCACTCCCCACAGTCCTGTATCAGTCCCCACACTGATCCCCCTGCCCCCCTCACTCCCCACAGTCCTGTATCAGTCCCCACACTGATCCCCCTTCCCCCTCACTCCCCACAGTACTGTGTCAGTCCCCACACTGATCCCCCTACCTCTCACTCCCCACAGTCCTGTATCAACCCCCACAGTGATCCCCCTTCCCCCTCACTCCCCACGGTCCTGTATCAGCCCCCACACTGATCCCCCTTCCCCCTCAACTCCCCACAGTCCTGTATCAGCCCCCACACTGATCCCCCTTCCCCTCTCACTCCCCACAGTCCTGTATCAGTTCCCACACTGATCCCCGTTCCCCCCTCACTCCCCACAGTCCTGTATCAGTCCCCACACTGATCCCCGTTCCTCCCTCACTCCCCACAGTCCTGTATCAGTCCCCACACTGATCCCCCTGCCCCCCTCACTCCCCACAGTCCTGTATCAGTCCCCACACTGATCCCCCTTCCCCCTCACTCCCCACAGTCCTGTATCAGTCCCCACACTGATCCCCCTTCCCCCTCATTCCCCACAGTCCTGTATCAGTCCCCACACTGATCCCCCTTCCCCCTCACTCCCCACAGTCCTGTATCAGCCCCCACACTGATCCCCCTTCCCCCTCACTGCCCACAGTCCTGTATCAGCCCCCACACTGATCCCCCTTCCCCTCTCACTCCCCACAGTCCTGTATCAGTCCCCACACTGATCCCCCTTCCCCCTCACTCCCCACAGTCCTGTATCAGTCCCCACGCTGATCCCCCTTCCCTCTCACTCCCCACAGTCCTGTATCAGTCCCCACACTGATCCCCCTTCCCCCTCACTCCCCACAGTCCTGTATCAGTCCCCACACTGATCCCACGGCCCCTCTCACTCCCCACAGTCCTGTATCAGTCCCCACACTAATCCCCCTTCCCCCTCACTCCCCACAGTCCTGTATCAGCCCCCACACTGATCCCATGGCCCCTCTCACTCCCCACAGTCCTGTATCAGTCCCCACACTGATCCCCGTTCCCCTCTCACTCCCCACCGTCCTGTATCAGTTCCCACACTGATCCCCGTTCCCCCCTCACTCCCCACTGTCCTGTATCAGTCCCCACACTGATCCCCCTTCCTCCTCACTCCCCAGAGTCCTGTATCAGTCCCCACACTGATCCCACGGCCCCTCTCACTCCCCACAGTCCTGTATCAGTCCGCACACTGATCCCACAGCCCCTCTCACTCCCCACAGTCCTGTATCAGACCCCACACTGATACCCGTTCCCCCCTCACTCCCCACAGTCCTGTATCAGCCCCCACACTGATCCCCCTTCCCCCTCACTCCCCACAGTACTGTATCAGTCCCCACACTGATCCCACGGCCCCTCTCACTCCCCACAGTCCTGTATCAGTCCCCACACTGATCCCACTGCCCCTCTCACTCCCCACAGTCCTGTATCAGTCCCCACACTGATCCCCCTTCCCCCTCACTCCCCACAGTCCTGTATCAGTCCCCACACTGATCCCCCTTCGCCTTCACTCCCCACAGTCCTGTATCAGTCCCCACACTGATCCCCCTTCCCCCTCACTCCCCACAGTCCGGTATCAGTCCCCACACTGATCCCCCTTCGCCCTCACTCCTCACAGTCCTGTATCAGTTCCCACACTGATCCCCGTTCCCCCCTCACTCCCCACAGTCCTGTATCAGCCCCCACACTGATACTCCTGCACCCCTCACTCCCCACAGTCCTGTATCAGTCCCCACACCTATCCCCCTGCCCCCCTCACTCCCCACAGTCCTGTATCAGTCCCCACACTGATCCCCCTTCCCCCTCACTCCCCACAGTCCTGTATCAGTCCCCACACTGATCCCCCTGCCCCCCTCACTCCCCACAGTCCTGTATCAGTCCCCACACTGATCACCCTGCCCCCCTCACTCCCCACAGTCCTGGATCAGTCCCCACACTGATCCCCCTTCCCCCTCACTCCCCACAGTCCTGTATCAGTCCCCACACTGATCCCCCTGCCCCCCTCACTCCCCACAGTCCTGTATCAGTCCCCACACTGATCCCCCTGCCCCCCTCACTCCCCACAGTCCTGTATCAGTCCCCACACTGATCCCCCTTCCCCCTCACTCCCCACAGTCCTGTATCAGTCCCCACACTGATCCCCCTTCCCCCTCACTCCCCACAGTCCGGTATCAGTCCCCACACTGATCCCCCTTCGCCCTCACTCCCCACAGTCCTGTATCAGTCCCCACACTGATCCCCCTTCCCCCTCACTCCCCACAGTCCTGTATCAGTCCCCACACTGATCCCACGGCCCCTCTTACTCCCCAGAGTCCTGTATCAGTCCCCACACTGATCCCCCTTCCCCCTCACTCCCCACAGTCCTGTATCAGCCCCCACACTGATCCCCCTTCCCCCTCACTCCCCACAGTCCTGTATCAGCCCCCACACTGATCCCCCGTCCCCTCTCACTCCCCACAGTCCTGTATCAGTCCCCACACTGATCCCCCTTCGCCCTCACTCCCCACAGTCCTGTATCAGACCCCACACTGATCCCCCTTCCCCCTCACTCCCCACAGTCCTGTATCAGTCCCCACACTGATCCCCCTTCGCCCTCACTCCCCACAGTCCTGTATCAGTCCCCACACTGATCCCCCTTCCCCCTCACTCCCCACAGTCCTGTATCAGTCCCCACACTGATCCCCCTTCCCCTCACTCCCCACAGTCCTGTATCAGACCCCACACTGATCCCCGTTCCCCTCTCACTCCCCACAGTCCTGTATCAGACCCCACACTGATCCCCGTTCCGCTCTCACTCCCCACAGTCCTGTATCAGACCCCACACTGATCCCCCTTCCCCCTCTCTCCCCACAGTCCTGTATCAGCCCCCACACTGATCCCCCTTCCCCCTCACTCCCCACAGTCCTGTATCAGTCCCCACACTGATTCCACGGCCCCTCTCACTCCCCACAGTCCTGTATCAGTCCCCACACTGATCCCACTGCCCCTCTCACTCCCCACAGTCCTGTATCAGTCCCCACACTGATCCCACTGCCCCTATCACTCCCCACAGTCCTGTATCAGTCCCCACACTGATCCCCCTTCCCCCTCACTCCCCACAGTCCTGTATCAGACCCCACACTGATCCCCGTTCCCCTCTCACTCCCCACAGTCCTGTATCAGACCCCACACTGATCCCCGTTCCCCTCTCACTCCCCACAGTCCTGTATCAGAACCCACACTGATCCCCCTTCCCCCTCACTCCCCACAGTCCTGTATCAGCCCCCACACTGATCCCTCTTCCCACTCACTCCCCACAGTCCTGTATCAGTCCCCACACTGATCCCACGGCCCCTCTCACTCCCCACAGTCCTGTATCAGTCCCCACACTGATCCCCCTTCCCCCTCACTCCCCACAGTCCTGTATCTGTCCCCACACTGATCCCCCTTCGCCCTCACTCCCCACAGTCCTGTATCAGTCCCCACACTGATCCCCCTTCCCCCTCACTCCCCACAGTCCAGTATCAGTCCCCACACTGATCCCACTGCCCCCTCACTCCCCACAGTCCTGTATCAGTCCCCACACTTATCCCCCTTCCCTCTCACTCCCCACAGTCCTGTATCAGTCCCCACACTGATCCCCCTTCCCCCCTTACTCCCCACAGTCCTGTATCAGCCCCCACACAGATACCCCTTCCCCCTCACTCCCAACAGTCCTGTATCAGTCCCCACACTGATCCCACTGCCCCCTCACTCCCCACAGTCCTGTATCAGTCCCACACTGATCCCACTGCCCCCTCACTCCCCACAGTCCTCTATCAGTCCCCACACTGATCCCCCTTCCCCCTCACTCCCCACAGTCCTGTATCAGTCCCCACACTGATCCCCCTTCGCCCTCACTCCCCACAGTCCTGTATCAGACCCCACACTGATCCCCCTTCCCCCTCACTCCCCACAGTCCTGTATCAGCCCCTACACTGATCCCCATTCCCCCTCACTCCCCACAGCCCTGTATCAGTCCCCACACTGATCCCCCTTCCCCCTCACTCCCCACAGTCCAGTATCAGTCCCCACACTGATCCCACTGCCCGTCTCTCCCCCACAGTCCTGTATCAGTCCCCACACTGATCCCACTGCCCCTCTCTCTCCCCACAGTCCTGTATCAGTCCCCACACTGATACCACTTCCCCCTCACTCCCCACAGACCTGTATCAGTCCCCACACTGATCCCACGGCCCCTCTCACTCCCCACTGTCCTGTATCAGTCCCCACACTGATCCCACTGCCCGTCTCACTCCCCACAGTCCTGTATCAGACCGCACACTGATCCCCCTTCCCCCTCACTCCCCACAGTCCTGTATCAGTCACCACACTGATCCCCCTTCCCCTCTCACTCCCCACAGTCCTGTATCAGTCCCAGACTGATCCCACTGCCCCCTCACTCCCCAGAGTCCTGTATCAGTCCGCACACTGATCCCACTGCCCCTCTCTCTCCCCACAGTCCTGTATCAGTCCCCACACTGATCCCACTGCCCCTCTCTCTCCCCACAGTCCTGTATCAGCCCCCACAATGATCCCCCTTCGCCCTCACTCCCCACAGTCCTGTATCAGTACCCACACTGATCCCCCTTCCCCCTCACTCCACACAGTCCTGTATCAGCCCCGACACTGATCCCACTGCCCGTCTCGCCCCCACAGTCCTTTATCAGTCCCCACACTGATCCCACTGCCCCTCTCTCTCCCCACAGTCCAGTGTCAGTCCCCACACTGATCCCACTGCCCTCTCTGTCCCCACAGTCCTGTATCAGTCCCCACACTGATCCCCGTTCCCCTCTCACTCCCCACAGTCCTGTATCAGACCCCACACTGATCCCCGTTCCCCTCTCACTCCCCACAGTCCTGTATCAGAACCCACACTGATCCCCCTTCCCCCTCACTCCCCACAGTCCTGTATCAGCCCCCACACTGATCCCTCTTCCCACTCACTCCCCACAGTCCTGTATCAGTCCCCACACTGATCCCACGGCCCCTCTCACTCCCCACAGTCCTGTATCGGTCCCCACACTGATCCCCCTTCCCCCTCACTCCCCACAGTCCTGTATCTGTCCCCACACTGATCCCCCTTCGCCCTCACTCCCCACAGTCCTGTATCAGTCCCCACACTGATCCCCCTTCCCCCTCACTCCCCACAGTCCAGTATCAGTCCCCACACTGATCCCACTGCCCCCTCACTCCCCACAGTCCTGTATCAGTCCCCACACTTATCCCCCTTCCCTCTCACTCCCCACAGTCCTGTATCAGTCCCCACACTGATCCCCCTTCCCCCCTTACTCCCCACAGTCCTGTATCAGCCCCCACACAGATACCCCTTCCCCCTCACTCCCAACAGTCCTGTATCAGTTCCCACACTGATCCCCGTTCCCCCCTCACTCCCCACAGTCCTGTATCAGCCCCCACACTGATCCCCCTGCCCCCGTCACTCCCCACAGTCCTGTATCAGTCCCCACACTGATCCCCCTGCCCCCCTCACTCCCCACAATCCTGTATCAGTCCCCACACTGATCCCCCTTCCCCCTCACTCCCCACAGTCCTGTATCAGTCCCCACACTGATCCCCCTGCCCCCCTCACTCCCCACAGTCCAGTATCAGTCCCCACACTGATCCCCCTGCCCCCCTCACTCCCCACAGTCTTGGATCAGTCCCCACACTGATCCCCCTTCCCCCTCACTCCCCACAGTCCTGTATCAGTCCCCACACTGATCCCCCTGCCCCCCTCACTCCCCACAGTCCTGTATCAGTCCCCACACTGATCCCCCTGCCCCCCTCACTCCCCACAGTCCTGTATCAGTCCCCACACTGATCCCCCTTCCCCCTCACTCCCCACAGTACTGTGTCAGTCCCCACACTGATCCCCCTACCTCTCACTCCCCACAGTCCTGTATCAACCCCCACAGTGATCCCCCTTCCCCCTCACTCCCCACGGTCCTGTATCAGCCCCCACACTGATCCCCCTTCCCCCTCAACTCCCCACAGTCCTGTATCAGCCCCCACACTGATCCCCCTTCCCCTCTCACTCCCCACAGTCCTGTATCAGTTCCCACACTGATCCCCGTTCCCCCCTCACTCCCCACAGTCCTGTATCAGTCCCCACACTGATCCCCGTTCCTCCCTCACTCCCCACAGTCCTGTATCAGTCCCCACACTGATCCCCCTGCCCCCCTCACTCCCCACAGTCCTGTATCAGTCCCCACACTGATCCCCCTTCCCCCTCACTCCCCACAGTCCTGTATCAGTCCCCACACTGATCCCCCTTCCCCCTCATTCCCCACAGTCCTGTATCAGTCCCCACACTGATCCCCCTTCCCCCTCACTCCCCACAGTCCTGTATCAGCCCCCACACTGATCCCCCTTCCCCCTCACTGCCCACAGTCCTGTATCAGCCCCCACACTGATCCCCCTTCCCCTCTCACTCCCCACAGTCCTGTATCAGTCCCCACACTGATCCCCCTTCCCCCTCACTCCCCACAGTCCTGTATCAGTCCCCACGCTGATCCCCCTTCCCTCTCACTCCCCACAGTCCTGTATCAGTCCCCACACTGATCCCCCTTCCCCCTCACTCCCCACAGTCCTGTATCAGTCCCCACACTGATCCCACGGCCCCTCTCACTCCCCACAGTCCTGTATCAGTCCCCACACTAATCCCCCTTCCCCCTCACTCCCCACAGTCCTGTATCAGCCCCCACACTGATCCCATGGCCCCTCTCACTCCCCACAGTCCTGTATCAGTCCCCACACTGATCCCCGTTCCCCTCTCACTCCCCACCGTCCTGTATCAGTTCCCACACTGATCCCCGTTCCCCCCTCACTCCCCACTGTCCTGTATCAGTCCCCACACTGATCCCCCTTCCTCCTCACTCCCCAGAGTCCTGTATCAGTCCCCACACTGATCCCACGGCCCCTCTCACTCCCCACAGTCCTGTATCAGTCCGCACACTGATCCCACAGCCCCTCTCACTCCCCACAGTCCTGTATCAGACCCCACACTGATACCCGTTCCCCCCTCACTCCCCACAGTCCTGTATCAGCCCCCACACTGATCCCCCTTCCCCCTCACTCCCCACAGTACTGTATCAGTCCCCACACTGATCCCACGGCCCCTCTCACTCCCCACAGTCCTGTATCAGTCCCCACACTGATCCCACTGCCCCTCTCACTCCCCACAGTCCTGTATCAGTCCCCACACTGATCCCCCTTCCCCCTCACTCCCCACAGTCCTGTATCAGTCCCCACACTGATCCCCCTTCGCCTTCACTCCCCACAGTCCTGTATCAGTCCCCACACTGATCCCCCTTCCCCCTCACTCCCCACAGTCCGGTATCAGTCCCCACACTGATCCCCCTTCGCCCTCACTCCTCACAGTCCTGTATCAGTTCCCACACTGATCCCCGTTCCCCCCTCACTCCCCACAGTCCTGTATCAGCCCCCACACTGATACTCCTGCACCCCTCACTCCCCACAGTCCTGTATCAGTCCCCACACCTATCCCCCTGCCCCCCTCACTCCCCACAGTCCTGTATCAGTCCCCACACTGATCCCCCTTCCCCCTCACTCCCCACAGTCCTGTATCAGTCCCCACACTGATCCCCCTGCCCCCCTCACTCCCCACAGTCCTGTATCAGTCCCCACACTGATCACCCTGCCCCCCTCACTCCCCACAGTCCTGGATCAGTCCCCACACTGATCCCCCTTCCCCCTCACTCCCCACAGTCCTGTATCAGTCCCCACACTGATCCCCCTGCCCCCCTCACTCCCCACAGTCCTGTATCAGTCCCCACACTGATCCCCCTGCCCCCCTCACTCCCCACAGTCCTGTATCAGTCCCCACACTGATCCCCCTTCCCCCTCACTCCCCACAGTCCTGTATCAGTCCCCACACTGATCCCCCTTCCCCCTCACTCCCCACAGTCCGGTATCAGTCCCCACACTGATCCCCCTTCGCCCTCACTCCCCACAGTCCTGTATCAGTCCCCACACTGATCCCCCTTCCCCCTCACTCCCCACAGTCCTGTATCAGTCCCCACACTGATCCCACGGCCCCTCTTACTCCCCAGAGTCCTGTATCAGTCCCCACACTGATCCCCCTTCCCCCTCACTCCCCACAGTCCTGTATCAGCCCCCACACTGATCCCCCTTCCCCCTCACTCCCCACAGTCCTGTATCAGCCCCCACACTGATCCCCCGTCCCCTCTCACTCCCCACAGTCCTGTATCAGTCCCCACACTGATCCCCCTTCGCCCTCACTCCCCACAGTCCTGTATCAGACCCCACACTGATCCCCCTTCCCCCTCACTCCCCACAGTCCTGTATCAGTCCCCACACTGATCCCCCTTCGCCCTCACTCCCCACAGTCCTGTATCAGTCCCCACACTGATCCCCCTTCCCCCTCACTCCCCACAGTCCTGTATCAGTCCCCACACTGATCCCCCTTCCCCTCACTCCCCACAGTCCTGTATCAGACCCCACACTGATCCCCGTTCCCCTCTCACTCCCCACAGTCCTGTATCAGACCCCACACTGATCCCCGTTCCGCTCTCACTCCCCACAGTCCTGTATCAGACCCCACACTGATCCCCCTTCCCCCTCACTCCCCACAGTCCTGTATCAGCCCCCACACTGATCCCCCTTCCCCCTCACTCCCCACAGTCCTGTATCAGTCCCCACACTGATTCCACGGCCCCTCTCACTCCCCACAGTCCTGTATCAGTCCCCACACTGATCCCACTGCCCCTCTCACTCCCCACAGTCCTGTATCAGTCCCCACACTGATCCCACTGCCCCTATCACTCCCCACAGTCCTGTATCAGTCCCCACACTGATCCCCCTTCCCCCTCACTCCCCACAGTCCTGTATCAGACCCCACACTGATCCCCGTTCCCCTCTCACTCCCCACAGTCCTGTATCAGACCCCACACTGATCCCCGTTCCCCTCTCACTCCCCACAGTCCTGTATCAGAACCCACACTGATCCCCCTTCCCCCTCACTCCCCACAGTCCTGTATCAGCCCCCACACTGATCCCTCTTCCCACTCACTCCCCACAGTCCTGTATCAGTCCCCACACTGATCCCACGGCCCCTCTCACTCCCCACAGTCCTGTATCAGTCCCCACACTGATCCCCCTTCCCCCTCACTCCCCACAGTCCTGTATCTGTCCCCACACTGATCCCCCTTCGCCCTCACTCCCCACAGTCCTGTATCAGTCCCCACACTGATCCCCCTTCCCCCTCACTCCCCACAGTCCAGTATCAGTCCCCACACTGATCCCACTGCCCCCTCACTCCCCACAGTCCTGTATCAGTCCCCACACTTATCCCCCTTCCCTCTCACTCCCCACAGTCCTGTATCAGTCCCCACACTGATCCCCCTTCCCCCCTTACTCCCCACAGTCCTGTATCAGCCCCCACACAGATACCCCTTCCCCCTCACTCCCAACAGTCCTGTATCAGTCCCCACACTGATCCCACTGCCCCCTCACTCCCCACAGTCCTGTATCAGTCCCACACTGATCCCACTGCCCCCTCACTCCCCACAGTCCTCTATCAGTCCCCACACTGATCCCCCTTCCCCCTCACTCCCCACAGTCCTGTATCAGTCCCCACACTGATCCCCCTTCGCCCTCACTCCCCACAGTCCTGTATCAGACCCCACACTGATCCCCCTTCCCCCTCACTCCCCACAGTCCTGTATCAGCCCCTACACTGATCCCCATTCCCCCTCACTCCCCACAGCCCTGTATCAGTCCCCACACTGATCCCCCTTCCCCCTCACTCCCCACAGTCCAGTATCAGTCCCCACACTGATCCCACTGCCCGTCTCTCCCCCACAGTCCTGTATCAGTCCCCACACTGATCCCACTGCCCCTCTCTCTCCCCACAGTCCTGTATCAGTCCCCACACTGATACCACTTCCCCCTCACTCCCCACAGACCTGTATCAGTCCCCACACTGATCCCACGGCCCCTCTCACTCCCCACTGTCCTGTATCAGTCCCCACACTGATCCCACTGCCCGTCTCACTCCCCACAGTCCTGTATCAGACCCCACACTGATCCCCCTTCCCCCTCACTCCCCACAGTCCTGTATCAGTCACCACACTGATCCCCCTTCCCCTCTCACTCCCCACAGTCCTGTATCAGTCCCAGACTGATCCCACTGCCCCCTCACTCCCCAGAGTCCTGTATCAGTCCGCACACTGATCCCACTGCCCCTCTCTCTCCCCACAGTCCTGTATCAGTCCCCACACTGATCCCACTGCCCCTCTCTCTCCCCACAGTCCTGTATCAGCCCCCACAATGATCCCCCTTCGCCCTCACTCCCCACAGTCCTGTATCAGTACCCACACTGATCCCCCTTCCCCCTCACTCCACACAGTCCTGTATCAGCCCCGACACTGATCCCACTGCCCGTCTCGCCCCCACAGTCCTTTATCAGTCCCCACACTGATCCCACTGCCCCTCTCTCTCCCCACAGTCCAGTGTCAGTCCCCACACTGATCCCACTGCCCTCTCTGTCCCCACAGTCCTGTATCAGTCCCCACACTGATCCCACTACCCCTCTCACTCCCCACAGTCCTGTATCAGTCCCCACACTGATCCCACTGCCCCTGTCTCTCCCCACAGTCCTGTATCAGTCCCCACACTGATCCCACTGCCCCTCTCTCTCCCCACAGTCCAGTGTCAGTCCCCACACTGATCCCACTGCCCTCTCTGTCCCCACAGTCCTGTATCAGTCCCCACACTGATCCCACTACCCCTCTCACTCCCCACAGTCCTGTATCAGTCCCCACACTGATCCCACTGCCCCTGTCTCTCCCCACAGTCCTGTATCAGTCCCCACACTGATCCCACTGCCCCTCTCTCTCCCCACAGTCCTGTATCAGCCCCCACAATGATCCCCCTTCGCCCTCACTCCCCACAGTCCTGTATCAGTCCCCACACTGATCCCCCTTCCCCCTCACTCCACACAGTCCTGTATCAGCCCCGATACTGATCCCACTGCCCGTCTCGCCCCCACTGTCCTGTATCAGTCCCCACACTGATCCCACTGCCCCTCTCTCTCACAACAGTCCTGTATCAGCCCCCACAATGATTCCCCTTCGCCCTCACTCCCCACAGTCCTTTATCAGTCCCCACACTGATCCCCCTTCCCCCTCACTCCACACAGTCCTGTATCAGCCCCGACACTGATCCCACTGCCCGTCTCGCCCCCACAGTCCTGTATCAGTCCCCACACTGATCCCACTGCCCCTCTCTCTCCCCACAGTCCTCTATCAGTCCCCACACTGATCCCACTTCCCCCTCACTCCCCACAGTCCTGTATCAGTCCCCACACTGATCCCACGGCCCCTCTCACTCCCCACAGTCCTGTATCAGTCCCCACACTGATCCCACTGCCCCTCTCACTCCCCACATTCCTGTATCAGTCCCCACACTGATCCCCGTTCCCCCTCACTCCCCACAGTCCTGCATCAGTCCCCACTCTGATCCCCCTTCCCCTCTCACTCCCCACAGTCCTGTATCATTCTCACACTGATCCCACTGCCCCCTCACTCCCCACAGTCCTGTATCAGTCCCCACACTGATCCCCCTGCCCCCTCACTCCCCACAATCCTGTATCAGTCCCCACACTGATCCCCCTTCCCCCTCACTCCCCACAGTCCTGTATCAGTCCCCACACTGATCCCACGGCCCCTCTCACTCCCCACAGTCCTGTATCAGTCCCCACACTGATCCCACTGCCCCTCTCACTCCCCACAGTCCTGTATCAGACCCCACACTGATCCCCCTTCCCCCTCATTCCCCACTGTCCTGTATCAGTCCCCACACTGATCCCCCTTCCCCTCTCACTCCCCACAGTCCTGTATCAGTCCCACACTGATCCCCCTTCCCCCTCACTCCCCACAGTCCTGTATCAGTCCCCACACTGATCCCACTGCCCCTCTCTCTCCCCACAGTCCTGTATCAGACCCCACACTGATCCCCGTTCCCCCTTCACTCCCCACAGTCCTGTATCAGACCCCACACTGATCCCCCTTCCCCCTCACTCCCCACAGTCCTGTATCAGTCCCCACACTGATCCCACGGCCCCTCTCACTCCCCACAGTCCTGTATCAGTCCCCACACTGATCCCACTGCCCCTCTCACTCCCCACAGTCCTGTATCAGTCCCCACACTGATCCCCCTTCCCCCTCACTCCCCACAGTCCTGTATCAGTCCCCACACTGATCCCCCTTCGCCCTCACTCCCCACAGTCCTGTATCAGTCCCCACACTGATCCCCCTTCCCCCTCACTCCCCACAGTCCGGTATCAGTCCCCACACTGATCCCCCTTCGCCCTCACTCCCCACAGTCCTGTATCAGTTCCCACACTGATCCCCGTTCCCCCCTCACTCCCCACAGTCCTGTATCAGCCCCCACACTGATCCTCCTGCCCCACTCACTCCCCACAGTCGTGTATCAGTCCCCACACCGATCCCCCTGCCCCCCTCACTCCCCACAGTCCTGTATCAGTCCCCACACTGATCCCCCTTCCCCCTCACTCCCCACAGTCCTGTATCAGTCCCCACACTGATCCCCGTTCCCCCCTCACTCCCCACAGTCCTGTATCAGTCCCCACACTGATCCCCCTGCCCCCCTCACTCCACACAGTCCTGTATTAGTCCCCACATTGATCCCCCTTCCCCCTCACTCCCCACAGTCCTGTATCAGTCCCCACACTGATCCCCCTGCCCCCCTCACTCCCCACAGTCCTGTATTAGTCCCCACATTGATCCCCCTTCCCCCTCACTCCCCACAGTCCTGTATCAGTCCCCACACAGATCCCCCTTCCCCCTCACTCCCCACAGTCCTGTATCAATCCCCACACTGATCCCACGGCCCCTCTCACTCCCCAGAGTCCTGTATAAGTCCCCACACTGATCCCCCTTCCCCCTCACTCCCCACAGTCCTGTATCAGCCCCCACTCTGATCCCCCTTCCCCCTCACTCCCCACAGTCCTGTATCAGTCCCCACACTGATCCCACGGCCCCTCTCACTCCCCACAGTCCTGTATCAGTTCCCACACTGATCCCCGTTCCCCCCTCACTCCCCACAGTCCTGTATCAGTCCCCACACTGATCCCCCTTCGCCCTCACTCCCCACAGTCCTGTATCAGTCCCCACACTGATCCCCCTTCCCCCTCACTCCCCACAGTCCTGTATTAGTCCCCACACTGATCCCCCTTCGCCCTCACTCCCCACAGTCCTGTATCAGTCCCCACACTGATCCCCCTTCCCCCTCACTCCCCACTGTCCTGTATCAGTCCCCACACTGATCCCCCTTCCCCTCACTCCCCACAGTCCTGTATCAGACCCCACACTGATCCCCGTTCCCCTCTCACTCCCCACAGTCCTGTATCAGACCCCACACTGATCCCACGGCCCCTCTCACTCCCCACAGTCCTGTATCAGACCCCACACTGATACCCCTTCCCCCTCACTCCCCACAGTCCTGTATCAGCCCCCACACTGATCCCCCTTCCCCCTCACTCCCCACAGTCCTGTATCAGTCCCCACACTGATCCCACGGCCCCTCTCACTCCCCACAGTCCTGTATCAGTCCCCACACTGATCCCACTGCCCCTCTCACTCCCCACAGTCCTGTATCAGTCCCCACACTGATCCCCCTTCCCCCTCACTCCCCACAGTCCTGTATCAGACCCCACACTGATCCCCGTTCCCCTCTCACTCCCCACAGTCCTGTATCAGACCCCACACTGATCCCCGTTCCCCTCTCACTCCCCACAGTCCTGTATCAGAACCCACACTGATCCCCCTTCCCCCTCACTCCCCACAGTCCTGTATCAGACCCCACACTGATCCCCGTTCCCCTCTCACTCCCCACAGTCCTGTATCAGACCCCACACTGATCCCCGTTCCGCTCTCACTCCCCACAGTCCTGTATCAGACCCCACACTGATCCCCCTTCCCCCTCACTCCCCACAGTCCTGTATCAGCCCCCACACTGATCCCCCTTCCCCCTCACTCCCCACAGTCCTGTATCAGTCCCCACACTGATTCCACGGCCCCTCTCACTCCCCACAGTCCTGTATCAGTCCCCACACTGATCCCACTGCCCCTCTCACTCCCCACAGTCCTGTATCAGTCCCCACACTGATCCCACTGCCCCTATCACTCCCCACAGTCCTGTATCAATCCCCACACTGATCCCCCTTCCCCCTCACTCCCCACAGTCCTGTATCAGACCCCACACTGATCCCCGTTCCCCTCTCACTCCCCAAAGTCCTGTATCAGACCCCACACTGATCCCCGTTCCCCTCTCACTCCCCACAGTCCTGTATCAGAACCCACACTGATCCCCCTTCCCCCTCACTCCCCACAGTCCTGTATCAGCCCCCACACTGATCCCTCTTCCCACTCACTCCCCACAGTCCTGTATCAGTCCCCACACTGATCCCACGGCCCCTCTCACTCCCCACAGTCCTGTATCGGTCCCCACACTGATCCCCCTTCCCCCTCACTCCCCACAGTCCTGTATCTGTCCCCACACTGATCCCCCTTCGCCCTCACTCCCCACAGTCCTGTATCAGTCCCCACACTGATCCCCCTTCCCCCTCACTCCCCACAGTCCAGTATCAGTCCCCACACTGATCCCACTGCCCCCTCACTCCCCACAGTCCTGTATCAGTCCCCACACTTATCCCCCTTCCCTCTCACTCCCCACAGTCCTGTATCAGTCCCCACACTGATCCCCCTTCCCCCCTTACTCCCCACAGTCCTGTATCAGCCCCCACACAGATACCCCTTCCCCCTCACTCCCAACAGTCCTGTATCAGTCCCCACACTGATCCCACTGCCCCCTCACTCCCCACAGTCCTGTATCAGTCCCACACTGATCCCACTGCCCCCTCACTCCCCACAGTCCTCTATCAGTCCCCACACTGATCCCCCTTCCCCCTCACTCCCCACAGTCCTGTATCAGTCCCCACACTGATCCCCCTTCGCCCTCACTCCCCACAGTCCTGTATCAGACCCCACACTGATCCCCCTTCCCCCTCACTCCCCACAGTCCTGTATCAGCCCCTACACTGATCCCCATTCCCCCTCACTCCCCACAGCCCTGTATCAGTCCCCACACTGATCCCCCTTCCCCCTCACTCCCCACAGTCCTGTATCAGTCCCCACACTGATCCCACGGCCCCTCTCACTCCCCACAGTCCTGTATCAGTCCCCACACTGATCCCACTGCCCCTCTCACTCCCCACAGTCCTGTATCAGACCCCACACTGATCCCCCTTCCCCCTCATTCCCCACTGTCCTGTATCAGTCCCCACACTGATCCCCCTTCCCCTCTCACTCCCCACAGTCCTGTATCAGTCCCACACTGATCCCCCTTCCCCCTCACTCCCCACAGTCCTGTATCAGTCCCCACACTGATCCCACTGCCCCTCTCTCTCCCCACAGTCCTGTATCAGACCCCACACTGATCCCCGTTCCCCCTTCACTCCCCACAGTCCTGTATCAGACCCCACACTGATCCCCCTTCCCCCTCACTCCCCACAGTCCTGTATCAGTCCCCACACTGATCCCACGGCCCCTCTCACTCCCCACAGTCCTGTATCAGTCCCCACACTGATCCCACTGCCCCTCTCACTCCCCACAGTCCTGTATCAGTCCCCACACTGATCCCCCTTCCCCCTCACTCCCCACAGTCCTGTATCAGTCCCCACACTGATCCCCCTTCGCCCTCACTCCCCACAGTCCTGTATCAGTCCCCACACTGATCCCCCTTCCCCCTCACTCCCCACAGTCCGGTATCAGTCCCCACACTGATCCCCCTTCGCCCTCACTCCCCACAGTCCTGTATCAGTTCCCACACTGATCCCCGTTCCCCCCTCACTCCCCACAGTCCTGTATCAGCCCCCACACTGATCCTCCTGCCCCACTCACTCCCCACAGTCGTGTATCAGTCCCCACACCGATCCCCCTGCCCCCCTCACTCCCCACAGTCCTGTATCAGTCCCCACACTGATCCCCCTTCCCCCTCACTCCCCACAGTCCTGTATCAGTCCCCACACTGATCCCCGTTCCCCCCTCACTCCCCACAGTCCTGTATCAGTCCCCACACTGATCCCCCTGCCCCCCTCACTCCACACAGTCCTGTATTAGTCCCCACATTGATCCCCCTTCCCCCTCACTCCCCACAGTCCTGTATCAGTCCCCACACTGATCCCCCTGCCCCCCTCACTCCCCACAGTCCTGTATTAGTCCCCACATTGATCCCCCTTCCCCCTCACTCCCCACAGTCCTGTATCAGTCCCCACACAGATCCCCCTTCCCCCTCACTCCCCACAGTCCTGTATCAATCCCCACACTGATCCCACGGCCCCTCTCACTCCCCAGAGTCCTGTATAAGTCCCCACACTGATCCCCCTTCCCCCTCACTCCCCACAGTCCTGTATCAGCCCCCACTCTGATCCCCCTTCCCCCTCACTCCCCACAGTCCTGTATCAGTCCCCACACTGATCCCACGGCCCCTCTCACTCCCCACAGTCCTGTATCAGTTCCCACACTGATCCCCGTTCCCCCCTCACTCCCCACAGTCCTGTATCAGTCCCCACACTGATCCCCCTTCGCCCTCACTCCCCACAGTCCTGTATCAGTCCCCACACTGATCCCCCTTCCCCCTCACTCCCCACAGTCCTGTATTAGTCCCCACACTGATCCCCCTTTGCCCTCACTCCCCACAGTCCTGTATCAGTCCCCACACTGATCCCCCTTCCCCCTCACTCCCCACTGTCCTGTATCAGTCCCCACACTGATCCCCCTTCCCCTCACTCCCCACAGTCCTGTATCAGACCCCACACTGATCCCCGTTCCCCTCTCACTCCCCACAGTCCTGTATCAGACCCCACACTGATCCCACGGCCCCTCTCACTCCCCACAGTCCTGTATCAGACCCCACACTGATACCCCTTCCCCCTCACTCCCCACAGTCCTGTATCAGCCCCCACACTGATCCCCCTTCCCCCTCACTCCCCACAGTCCTGTATCAGTCCCCACACTGATCCCACGGCCCCTCTCACTCCCCACAGTCCTGTATCAGTCCCCACACTGATCCCACTGCCCCTCTCACTCCCCACAGTCCTGTATCAGTCCCCACACTGATCCCCCTTCCCCCTCACTCCCCACAGTCCTGTATCAGACCCCACACTGATCCCCGTTCCCCTCTCACTCCCCACAGTCCTGTATCAGACCCCACACTGATCCCCGTTCCCCTCTCACTCCCCACAGTCCTGTATCAGAACCCACACTGATCCCCCTTCCCCCTCACTCCCCACAGTCCTGTATCAGACCCCACACTGATCCCCGTTCCCCTCTCACTCCCCACAGTCCTGTATCAGACCCCACACTGATCCCCGTTCCGCTCTCACTCCCCACAGTCCTGTATCAGACCCCACACTGATCCCCCTTCCCCCTCACTCCCCACAGTCCTGTATCAGCCCCCACACTGATCCCCCTTCCCCCTCACTCCCCACAGTCCTGTATCAGTCCCCACACTGATTCCACGGCCCCTCTCACTCCCCACAGTCCTGTATCAGTCCCCACACTGATCCCACTGCCCCTCTCACTCCCCACAGTCCTGTATCAGTCCCCACACTGATCCCACTGCCCCTATCACTCCCCACAGTCCTGTATCAATCCCCACACTGATCCCCCTTCCCCCTCACTCCCCACAGTCCTGTATCAGACCCCACACTGATCCCCGTTCCCCTCTCACTCCCCACAGTCCTGTATCAGACCCCACACTGATCCCCGTTCCCCTCTCACTCCCCACAGTCCTGTATCAGAACCCACACTGATCCCCCTTCCCCCTCACTCCCCACAGTCCTGTATCAGCCCCCACACTGATCCCTCTTCCCACTCACTCCCCACAGTCCTGTATCAGTCCCCACACTGATCCCACGGCCCCTCTCACTCCCCACAGTCCTGTATCGGTCCCCACACTGATCCCCCTTCCCCCTCACTCCCCACAGTCCTGTATCTGTCCCCACACTGATCCCCCTTCGCCCTCACTCCCCACAGTCCTGTATCAGTCCCCACACTGATCCCCCTTCCCCCTCACTCCCCACAGTCCAGTATCAGTCCCCACACTGATCCCACTGCCCCCTCACTCCCCACAGTCCTGTATCAGTCCCCACACTTATCCCCCTTCCCTCTCACTCCCCACAGTCCTGTATCAGTCCCCACACTGATCCCCCTTCCCCCCTTACTCCCCACAGTCCTGTATCAGCCCCCACACAGATACCCCTTCCCCCTCACTCCCAACAGTCCTGTATCAGTTCCCACACTGATCCCCGTTCCCCCCTCACTCCCCACAGTCCTGTATCAGCCCCCACACTGATCCCCCTGCCCCCGTCACTCCCCACAGTCCTGTATCAGTCCCCACACTGATCCCCCTGCCCCCCTCACTCCCCACAATCCTGTATCAGTCCCCACACTGATCCCCCTTCCCCCTCACACCCCACAGTCCTGTATCAGTCCCCACACTGATCCCCCTGCCCCCCTCACTCCCCACAGTCCAGTATCAGTCCCCACACTGATCCCCCTGCCCCCCTCACTCCCCACAGTCTTGGATCAGTCCCCACACTGATCCCCCTTCCCCCTCACTCCCCACAGTCCTGTATCAGTCCCCACACTGATCCCCCTGCCCCCCTCACTCCCCACAGTCCTGTATCAGTCCCCACACTGATCCCCCTGCCCCCCTCACTCCCCACAGTCCTGTATCAGTCCCCACACTGATCCCCCTTCCCCCTCACTCCCCACAGTACTGTGTCAGTCCCCACACTGATCCCCCTACCTCTCACTCCCCACAGTCCTGTATCAACCCCCACAGTGATCCCCCTTCCCCCTCACTCCCCACGGTCCTGTATCAGCCCCCACACTGATCCCCCTTCCCCCTCAACTCCCCACAGTCCTGTATCAGCCCCCACACTGATCCCCCTTCCCCTCTCACTCCCCACAGTCCTGTATCAGTTCCCACACTGATCCCCGTTCCCCCCTCACTCCCCACAGTCCTGTATCAGTCCCCACACTGATCCCCGTTCCTCCCTCACTCCCCACAGTCCTGTATCAGTCCCCACACTGATCCCCCTGCCCCCCTCACTCCCCACAGTCCTGTATCAGTCCCCACACTGATCCCCCTTCCCCCTCACTCCCCACAGTCCTGTATCAGTCCCCACACTGATCCCCCTTCCCCCTCATTCCCCACAGTCCTGTATCAGTCCCCACACTGATCCCCCTTCCCCCTCACTCCCCACAGTCCTGTATCAGCCCCCACACTGATCCCCCTTCCCCCTCACTGCCCACAGTCCTGTATCAGCCCCCACACTGATCCCCCTTCCCCTCTCACTCCCCACAGTCCTGTATCAGTCCCCACACTGATCCCCCTTCCCCCTCACTCCCCACAGTCCTGTATCAGTCCCCACGCTGATCCCCCTTCCCTCTCACTCCCCACAGTCCTGTATCAGTCCCCACACTGATCCCCCTTCCCCCTCACTCCCCACAGTCCTGTATCAGTCCCCACACTGATCCCACGGCCCCTCTCACTCCCCACAGTCCTGTATCAGTCCCCACACTAATCCCCCTTCCCCCTCACTCCCCACAGTCCTGTATCAGCCCCCACACTGATCCCATGGCCCCTCTCACTCCCCACAGTCCTGTATCAGTCCCCACACTGATCCCCGTTCCCCTCTCACTCCCCACCGTCCTGTATCAGTTCCCACACTGATCCCCGTTCCCCCCTCACTCCCCACTGTCCTGTATCAGTCCCCACACTGATCCCCCTTCCTCCTCACTCCCCAGAGTACTGTATCAGTCCCCACACTGATCCCACGGCCCCTCTCACTCCCCACAGTCCTGTATCAGTCCGCACACTGATCCCACAGCCCCTCTCACTCCCCACAGTCCTGTATCAGACCCCACACTGATACCCGTTCCCCCCTCACTCCCCACAGTCCTGTATCAGCCCCCACACTGATCCCCCTTCCCCCTCACTCCCCACAGTACTGTATCAGTCCCCACACTGATCCCACGGCCCCTCTCACTCCCCACAGTCCTGTATCAGTCCCCACACTGATCCCACTGCCCCTCTCACTCCCCACAGTCCTGTATCAGTCCCCACACTGATCCCCCTTCCCCCTCACTCCCCACAGTCCTGTATCAGTCCCCACACTGATCCCCCTTCGCCTTCACTCCCCACAGTCCTGTATCAGTCCCCACACTGATCCCCCTTCCCCCTCACTCCCCACAGTCCGGTATCAGTCCCCACACTGATCCCCCTTCGCCCTCACTCCTCACAGTCCTGTATCAGTTCCCACACTGATCCCCGTTCCCCCCTCACTCCCCACAGTCCTGTATCAGCCCCCACACTGATACTCCTGCACCCCTCACTCCCCACAGTCCTGTATCAGTCCCCACACCTATCCCCCTGCCCCCCTCACTCCCCACAGTCCTGTATCAGTCCCCACACTGATCCCCCTTCCCCCTCACTCCCCACAGTCCTGTATCAGTCCCCACACTGATCCCCCTGCCCCCCTCACTCCCCACAGTCCTGTATCAGTCCCCACACTGATCACCCTGCCCCCCTCACTCCCCACAGTCCTGGATCAGTCCCCACACTGATCCCCCTTCCCCCTCACTCCCCACAGTCCTGTATCAGTCCCCACACTGATCCCCCTGCCCCCCTCACTCCCCACAGTCCTGTATCAGTCCCCACACTGATCCCCCTGCCCCCCTCACTCCCCACAGTCCTGTATCAGTCCCCACACTGATCCCCCTTCCCCCTCACTCCCCACAGTCCTGTATCAGTCCCCACACTGATCCCCCTTCCCCCTCACTCCCCACAGTCCGGTATCAGTCCCCACACTGATCCCCCTTCGCCCTCACTCCCCACAGTCCTGTATCAGTCCCCACACTGATCCCCCTTCCCCCTCACTCCCCACAGTCCTGTATCAGTCCCCACACTGATCCCACGGCCCCTCTTACTCCCCAGAGTCCTGTATCAGTCCCCACACTGATCCCCCTTCCCCCTCACTCCCCACAGTCCTGTATCAGCCCCCACACTGATCCCCCTTCCCCCTCACTCCCCACAGTCCTGTATCAGCCCCCACACTGATCCCCCGTCCCCTCTCACTCCCCACAGTCCTGTATCAGTCCCCACACTGATCCCCCTTCGCCCTCACTCCCCACAGTCCTGTATCAGACCCCACACTGATCCCCCTTCCCCCTCACTCCCCACAGTCCTGTATCAGTCCCCACACTGATCCCCCTTCGCCCTCACTCCCCACAGTCCTGTATCAGTCCCCACACTGATCCCCCTTCCCCCTCACTCCCCACAGTCCTGTATCAGTCCCCACACTGATCCCCCTTCCCCTCACTCCCCACAGTCCTGTATCAGACCCCACACTGATCCCCGTTCCCCTCTCACTCCCCACAGTCCTGTATCAGACCCCACACTGATCCCCGTTCCGCTCTCACTCCCCACAGTCCTGTATCAGACCCCACACTGATCCCCCTTCCCCCTCACTCCCCACAGTCCTGTATCAGCCCCCACACTGATCCCCCTTCCCCCTCACTCCCCACAGTCCTGTATCAGTCCCCACACTGATTCCACGGCCCCTCTCACTCCCCACAGTCCTGTATCAGTCCCCACACTGATCCCACTGCCCCTCTCACTCCCCACAGTCCTGTATCAGTCCCCACACTGATCCCACTGCCCCTATCACTCCCCACAGTCCTGTATCAGTCCCCACACTGATCCCCCTTCCCCCTCACTCCCCACAGTCCTGTATCAGACCCCACACTGATCCCCGTTCCCCTCTCACTCCCCACAGTCCTGTATCAGACCCCACACTGATCCCCGTTCCCCTCTCACTCCCCACAGTCCTGTATCAGAACCCACACTGATCCCCCTTCCCCCTCACTCCCCACAGTCCTGTATCAGCCCCCACACTGATCCCTCTTCCCACTCACTCCCCACAGTCCTGTATCAGTCCCCACACTGATCCCACGGCCCCTCTCACTCCCCACAGTCCTGTATCAGTCCCCACACTGATCCCCCTTCCCCCTCACTCCCCACAGTCCTGTATCTGTCCCCACACTGATCCCCCTTCGCCCTCACTCCCCACAGTCCTGTATCAGTCCCCACACTGATCCCCCTTCCCCCTCACTCCCCACAGTCCAGTATCAGTCCCCACACTGATCCCACTGCCCCCTCACTCCCCACAGTCCTGTATCAGTCCCCACACTTATCCCCCTTCCCTCTCACTCCCCACAGTCCTGTATCAGTCCCCACACTGATCCCCCTTCCCCCCTTACTCCCCACAGTCCTGTATCAGCCCCCACACAGATACCCCTTCCCCCTCACTCCCAACAGTCCTGTATCAGTCCCCACACTGATCCCACTGCCCCCTCACTCCCCACAGTCCTGTATCAGTCCCACACTGATCCCACTGCCCCCTCACTCCCCACAGTCCTCTATCAGTCCCCACACTGATCCCCCTTCCCCCTCACTCCCCACAGTCCTGTATCAGTCCCCACACTGATCCCCCTTCGCCCTCACTCCCCACAGTCCTGTATCAGACCCCACACTGATCCCCCTTCCCCCTCACTCCCCACAGTCCTGTATCAGCCCCTACACTGATCCCCATTCCCCCTCACTCCCCACAGCCCTGTATCAGTCCCCACACTGATCCCCCTTCCCCCTCACTCCCCACAGTCCAGTATCAGTCCCCACACTGATCCCACTGCCCGTCTCTCCCCCACAGTCCTGTATCAGTCCCCACACTGATCCCACTGCCCCTCTCTCTCCCCACAGTCCTGTATCAGTCCCCACACTGATACCACTTCCCCCTCACTCCCCACAGACCTGTATCAGTCCCCACACTGATCCCACGGCCCCTCTCACTCCCCACTGTCCTGTATCAGTCCCCACACTGATCCCACTGCCCGTCTCACTCCCCACAGTCCTGTATCAGACCCCACACTGATCCCCCTTCCCCCTCACTCCCCACAGTCCTGTATCAGTCACCACACTGATCCCCCTTCCCCTCTCACTCCCCACAGTCCTGTATCAGTCCCAGACTGATCCCACTGCCCCCTCACTCCCCAGAGTCCTGTATCAGTCCGCACACTGATCCCACTGCCCCTCTCTCTCCCCACAGTCCTGTATCAGTCCCCACACTGATCCCACTGCCCCTCTCTCTCCCCACAGTCCTGTATCAGCCCCCACAATGATCCCCCTTCGCCCTCACTCCCCACAGTCCTGTATCAGTACCCACACTGATCCCCCTTCCCCCTCACTCCACACAGTCCTGTATCAGCCCCGACACTGATCCCACTGCCCGTCTCGCCCCCACAGTCCTTTATCAGTCCCCACACTGATCCCACTGCCCCTCTCTCTCCCCACAGTCCAGTGTCAGTCCCCACACTGATCCCACTGCCCTCTCTGTCCCCACAGTCCTGTATCAGTCCCCACACTGATCCCACTACCCCTCTCACTCCCCACAGTCCTGTATCAGTCCCCACACTGATCCCACTGCCCCTGTCTCTCCCCACAGTCCTGTATCAGTCCCCACACTGATCCCACTGCCCCTCTCTCTCCCCACAGTCCAGTGTCAGTCCCCACACTGATCCCACTGCCCTCTCTGTCCCCACAGTCCTGTATCAGTCCCCACACTGATCCCACTACCCCTCTCACTCCCCACAGTCCTGTATCAGTCCCCACACTGATCCCACTGCCCCTGTCTCTCCCCACAGTCCTGTATCAGTCCCCACACTGATCCCACTGCCCCTCTCTCTCCCCACAGTCCTGTATCAGCCCCCACAATGATCCCCCTTCGCCCTCACTCCCCACAGTCCTGTATCAGTCCCCACACTGATCCCCCTTCCCCCTCACTCCACACAGTCCTGTATCAGCCCCGACACTGATCCCACTGCCCGTCTCGCCCCCACAGTCCTGTATCAGTCCCCACACTGATCCCACTGCCCCTCTCTCTCACAACAGTCCTGTATCAGCCCCCACAATGATTCCCCTTCGCCCTCACTCCCCACAGTCCTTTATCAGTCCCCACACTGATCCCCCTTCCCCCTCACTCCACACAGTCCTGTATCAGCCCCGACACTGATCCCACTGCCCGTCTCGCCCCCACAGTCCTGTATCAGTCCCCACACTGATCCCACTGCCCCTCTCTCTCCCCACAGTCCTCTATCAGTCCCCACACTGATCCCACTTCCCCCTCACTCCCCACAGTCCTGTATCAGTCCCCACACTGATCCCACGGCCCCTCTCACTCCCCACAGTCCTGTATCAGTCCCCACACTGATCCCACTGCCCCTCTCACTCCCCACATTCCTGTATCAGTCCCCACACTGATCCCCGTTCCCCCTCACTCCCCACAGTCCTGCATCAGTCCCCACTCTGATCCCCCTTCCCCTCTCACTCCCCACAGTCCTGTATCATTCTCACACTGATCCCACTGCCCCCTCACTCCCCACAGTCCTGTATCAGTCCCCACACTGATCCCCCTGCCCCCTCACTCCCCACAATCCTGTATCAGTCCCCACACTGATCCCCCTTCCCCCTCACTCCCCACAGTCCTGTATCAGTCCCCACACTGATCCCACGGCCCCTCTCACTCCCCACAGTCCTGTATCAGTCCCCACACTGATCCCACTGCCCCTCTCACTCCCCACAGTCCTGTATCAGACCCCACACTGATCCCCCTTCCCCCTCATTCCCCACTGTCCTGTATCAGTCCCCACACTGATCCCCCTTCCCCTCTCACTCCCCACAGTCCTGTATCAGTCCCACACTGATCCCCCTTCCCCCTCACTCCCCACAGTCCTGTATCAGTCCCCACACTGATCCCACTGCCCCTCTCTCTCCCCACAGTCCTGTATCAGACCCCACACTGATCCCCGTTCCCCCTTCACTCCCCACAGTCCTGTATCAGACCCCACACTGATCCCCCTTCCCCCTCACTCCCCACAGTCCTGTATCAGTCCCCACACTGATCCCACGGCCCCTCTCACTCCCCACAGTCCTGTATCAGTCCCCACACTGATCCCACTGCCCCTCTCACTCCCCACAGTCCTGTATCAGTCCCCACACTGATCCCCCTTCCCCCTCACTCCCCACAGTCCTGTATCAGTCCCCACACTGATCCCCCTTCGCCCTCACTCCCCACAGTCCTGTATCAGTCCCCACACTGATCCCCCTTCCCCCTCACTCCCCACAGTCCGGTATCAGTCCCCACACTGATCCCCCTTCGCCCTCACTCCCCACAGTCCTGTATCAGTTCCCACACTGATCCCCGTTCCCCCCTCACTCCCCACAGTCCTGTATCAGCCCCCACACTGATCCTCCTGCCCCACTCACTCCCCACAGTCGTGTATCAGTCCCCACACCGATCCCCCTGCCCCCCTCACTCCCCACAGTCCTGTATCAGTCCCCACACTGATCCCCCTTCCCCCTCACTCCCCACAGTCCTGTATCAGTCCCCACACTGATCCCCGTTCCCCCCTCACTCCCCACAGTCCTGTATCAGTCCCCACACTGATCCCCCTGCCCCCCTCACTCCACACAGTCCTGTATTAGTCCCCACATTGATCCCCCTTCCCCCTCACTCCCCACAGTCCTGTATCAGTCCCCACACTGATCCCCCTGCCCCCCTCACTCCCCACAGTCCTGTATTAGTCCCCACATTGATCCCCCTTCCCCCTCACTCCCCACAGTCCTGTATCAGTCCCCACACAGATCCCCCTTCCCCCTCACTCCCCACAGTCCTGTATCAATCCCCACACTGATCCCACGGCCCCTCTCACTCCCCAGAGTCCTGTATAAGTCCCCACACTGATCCCCCTTCCCCCTCACTCCCCACAGTCCTGTATCAGCCCCCACTCTGATCCCCCTTCCCCCTCACTCCCCACAGTCCTGTATCAGTCCCCACACTGATCCCACGGCCCCTCTCACTCCCCACAGTCCTGTATCAGTTCCCACACTGATCCCCGTTCCCCCCTCACTCCCCACAGTCCTGTATCAGTCCCCACACTGATCCCCCTTCGCCCTCACTCCCCACAGTCCTGTATCAGTCCCCACACTGATCCCCCTTCCCCCTCACTCCCCACAGTCCTGTATTAGTCCCCACACTGATCCCCCTTCGCCCTCACTCCCCACAGTCCTGTATCAGTCCCCACACTGATCCCCCTTCCCCCTCACTCCCCACTGTCCTGTATCAGTCCCCACACTGATCCCCCTTCCCCTCACTCCCCACAGTCCTGTATCAGACCCCACACTGATCCCCGTTCCCCTCTCACTCCCCACAGTCCTGTATCAGACCCCACACTGATCCCACGGCCCCTCTCACTCCCCACAGTCCTGTATCAGACCCCACACTGATACCCCTTCCCCCTCACTCCCCACAGTCCTGTATCAGCCCCCACACTGATCCCCCTTCCCCCTCACTCCCCACAGTCCTGTATCAGTCCCCACACTGATCCCACGGCCCCTCTCACTCCCCACAGTCCTGTATCAGTCCCCACACTGATCCCACTGCCCCTCTCACTCCCCACAGTCCTGTATCAGTCCCCACACTGATCCCCCTTCCCCCTCACTCCCCACAGTCCTGTATCAGACCCCACACTGATCCCCGTTCCCCTCTCACTCCCCACAGTCCTGTATCAGACCCCACACTGATCCCCGTTCCCCTCTCACTCCCCACAGTCCTGTATCAGAACCCACACTGATCCCCCTTCCCCCTCACTCCCCACAGTCCTGTATCAGACCCCACACTGATCCCCGTTCCCCTCTCACTCCCCACAGTCCTGTATCAGACCCCACACTGATCCCCGTTCCGCTCTCACTCCCCACAGTCCTGTATCAGACCCCACACTGATCCCCCTTCCCCCTCACTCCCCACAGTCCTGTATCAGCCCCCACACTGATCCCCCTTCCCCCTCACTCCCCACAGTCCTGTATCAGTCCCCACACTGATTCCACGGCCCCTCTCACTCCCCACAGTCCTGTATCAGTCCCCACACTGATCCCACTGCCCCTCTCACTCCCCACAGTCCTGTATCAGTCCCCACACTGATCCCACTGCCCCTATCACTCCCCACAGTCCTGTATCAATCCCCACACTGATCCCCCTTCCCCCTCACTCCCCACAGTCCTGTATCAGACCCCACACTGATCCCCGTTCCCCTCTCACTCCCCAAAGTCCTGTATCAGACCCCACACTGATCCCCGTTCCCCTCTCACTCCCCACAGTCCTGTATCAGAACCCACACTGATCCCCCTTCCCCCTCACTCCCCACAGTCCTGTATCAGCCCCCACACTGATCCCTCTTCCCACTCACTCCCCACAGTCCTGTATCAGTCCCCACACTGATCCCACGGCCCCTCTCACTCCCCACAGTCCTGTATCGGTCCCCACACTGATCCCCCTTCCCCCTCACTCCCCACAGTCCTGTATCTGTCCCCACACTGATCCCCCTTCGCCCTCACTCCCCACAGTCCTGTATCAGTCCCCACACTGATCCCCCTTCCCCCTCACTCCCCACAGTCCAGTATCAGTCCCCACACTGATCCCACTGCCCCCTCACTCCCCACAGTCCTGTATCAGTCCCCACACTTATCCCCCTTCCCTCTCACTCCCCACAGTCCTGTATCAGTCCCCACACTGATCCCCCTTCCCCCCTTACTCCCCACAGTCCTGTATCAGCCCCCACACAGATACCCCTTCCCCCTCACTCCCAACAGTCCTGTATCAGTCCCCACACTGATCCCACTGCCCCCTCACTCCCCACAGTCCTGTATCAGTCCCACACTGATCCCACTGCCCCCTCACTCCCCACAGTCCTCTATCAGTCCCCACACTGATCCCCCTTCCCCCTCACTCCCCACAGTCCTGTATCAGTCCCCACACTGATCCCCCTTCGCCCTCACTCCCCACAGTCCTGTATCAGACCCCACACTGATCCCCCTTCCCCCTCACTCCCCACAGTCCTGTATCAGCCCCTACACTGATCCCCATTCCCCCTCACTCCCCACAGCCCTGTATCAGTCCCCACACTGATCCCCCTTCCCCCTCACTCCCCACAGTCCAGTATCAGTCCCCACACTGATCCCACTGCCCGTCTCTCCCCCACAGTCCTGTATCAGTCCCCACACTGATCCCACTGCCCCTCTCTCTCCCCACAGTCCTGTATCAGTCCCCACACTGATACCACTTCCCCCTCACTCCCCACAGACCTGTATCAGTCCCCACACTGATCCCACGGCCCCTCTCACTCCCCACAGTCCTGTATCAGTCCCCACACTGATCCCACTGCCCGTCTCACTCCCCACAGTCCTGTATCAGACCCCACACTGATCCCCCTTCCCCCTCACTCCCCACAGTCCTGTATCAGTCACCACACTGATCCCCCTTCCCCTCTCACTCCCCACAGTCCTGTATCAGTCCCAGACTGATCCCACTGCCCCCTCACTCCCCAGAGTCCTGTATCAGTCCGCACACTGATCCCACTGCCCCTCTCTCTCCCCACAGTCCTGTATCAGTCCCCACACTGATCCCACTGCCCCTCTCTCTCCCCACAGTCCTGTATCAGCCCCCACAATGATCCCCCTTCGCCCTCACTCCCCACAGTCCTGTATCAGTACCCACACTGATCCCCCTTCCCCCTCACTCCACACAGTCCTGTATCAGCCCCGACACTGATCCCACTGCCCGTCTCGCCCCCACAGTCCTTTATCAGTCCCCACACTGATCCCACTGCCCCTCTCTCTCCCCACAGTCCAGTGTCAGTCCCCACACTGATCCCACTGCCCTCTCTGTCCCCACAGTCCTGTATCAGTCCCCACACTGATCCCACTACCCCTCTCACTCCCCACAGTCCTGTATCAGTCCCCACACTGATCCCACTGCCCCTGTCTCTCCCCACAGTCCTGTATCAGTCCCCACACTGATCCCACTGCCCCTCTCTCTCCCCACAGTCCAGTGTCAGTCCCCACACTGATCCCACTGCCCTCTCTGTCCCCACAGTCCTGTATCAGTCCCCACACTGATCCCCCTTCCCCCTCACTCCACACAGTCCTGTATCAGCCCCGATACTGATCCCACTGCCCGTCTCGCCCCCACTGTCCTGTATCAGTCCCCACACTGATCCCACTGCCCCTCTCTCTCACAACAGTCCTGTATCAGCCCCCACAATGATTCCCCTTCGCCCTCACTCCCCACAGTCCTTTATCAGTCCCCACACTGATCCCCCTTCCCCCTCACTCCACACAGTCCTGTATCAGCCCCGACACTGATCCCACTGCCCGTCTCGCCCCCACAGTCCTGTATCAGTCCCCACACTGATCCCACTGCCCCTCTCTCTCCCCACAGTCCTCTATCAGTCCCCACACTGATCCCACTTCCCCCTCACTCCCCACAGTCCTGTATCAGTCCCCACACTGATCCCACGGCCCCTCTCACTCCCCACAGTCCTGTATCAGTCCCCACACTGATCCCACTGCCCCTCTCACTCCCCACATTCCTGTATCAGTCCCCACACTGATCCCCGTTCCCCCTCACTCCCCACAGTCCTGCATCAGTCCCCACTCTGATCCCCCTTCCCCTCTCACTCCCCACAGTCCTGTATCATTCTCACACTGATCCCACTGCCCCCTCACTCCCCACAGTCCTGTATCAGTCCCCACACTGATCCCCCTGCCCCCTCACTCCCCACAATCCTGTATCAGTCCCCACACTGATCCCCCTTCCCCCTCACTCCCCACAGTCCTGTATCAGTCCCCACACTGATCCCACGGCCCCTCTCACTCCCCACAGTCCTGTATCAGTCCCCACACTGATCCCACTGCCCCTCTCACTCCCCACAGTCCTGTATCAGACCCCACACTGATCCCCCTTCCCCCTCATTCCCCACTGTCCTGTATCAGTCCCCACACTGATCCCCCTTCCCCTCTCACTCCCCACAGTCCTGTATCAGTCCCACACTGATCCCCCTTCCCCCTCACTCCCCACAGTCCTGTATCAGTCCCCACACTGATCCCACTGCCCCTCTCTCTCCCCACAGTCCTGTATCAGACCCCACACTGATCCCCGTTCCCCCTTCACTCCCCACAGTCCTGTATCAGACCCCACACTGATCCCCCTTCCCCCTCACTCCCCACAGTCCTGTATCAGTCCCCACACTGATCCCACGGCCCCTCTCACTCCCCACAGTCCTGTATCAGTCCCCACACTGATCCCACTGCCCCTCTCACTCCCCACAGTCCTGTATCAGTCCCCACACTGATCCCCCTTCCCCCTCACTCCCCACAGTCCTGTATCAGTCCCCACACTGATCCCCCTTCGCCCTCACTCCCCACAGTCCTGTATCAGTCCCCACACTGATCCCCCTTCCCCCTCACTCCCCACAGTCCGGTATCAGTCCCCACACTGATCCCCCTTCGCCCTCACTCCCCACAGTCCTGTATCAGTTCCCACACTGATCCCCGTTCCCCCCTCACTCCCCACAGTCCTGTATCAGCCCCCACACTGATCCTCCTGCCCCACTCACTCCCCACAGTCGTGTATCAGTCCCCACACCCATCCCCCTGCCCCCCTCACTCCCCACAGTCCTGTATCAGTCCCCACACTGATCCCCCTTCCCCCTCACTCCCCACAGTCCTGTATCAGTCCCCACACTGATCCCCGTTCCCCCCTCACTCCCCACAGTCCTGTATCAGTCCCCACACTGATCCCCCTGCCCCCCTCACTCCACACAGTCCTGTATTAGTCCCCACATTGATCCCCCTTCCCCCTCACTCCCCACAGTCCTGTATCAGTCCCCACACTGATCCCCCTGCCCCCCTCACTCCCCACAGTCCTGTATTAGTCCCCACATTGATCCCCCTTCCCCCTCACTCCCCACAGTCCTGTATCAGTCCCCACACAGATCCCCCTTCCCCCTCACTCCCCACAGTCCTGTATCAATCCCCACACTGATCCCACGGCCCCTCTCACTCCCCAGAGTCCTGTATAAGTCCCCACACTGATCCCCCTTCCCCCTCACTCCCCACAGTCCTGTATCAGCCCCCACTCTGATCCCCCTTCCCCCTCACTCCCCACAGTCCTGTATCAGTCCCCACACTGATCCCACGGCCCCTCTCACTCCCCACAGTCCTGTATCAGTTCCCACACTGATCCCCGTTCCCCCCTCACTCCCCACAGTCCTGTATCAGTCCCCACACTGATCCCCCTTCGCCCTCACTCCCCACAGTCCTGTATCAGTCCCCACACTGATCCCCCTTCCCCCTCACTCCCCACAGTCCTGTATTAGTCCCCACACTGATCCCCCTTCGCCCTCACTCCCCACAGTCCTGTATCAGTCCCCACACTGATCCCCCTTCCCCCTCACTCCCCACTGTCCTGTATCAGTCCCCACACTGATCCCCCTTCCCCTCACTCCCCACAGTCCTGTATCAGACCCCACACTGATCCCCGTTCCCCTCTCACTCCCCACAGTCCTGTATCAGACCCCACACTGATCCCACGGCCCCTCTCACTCCCCACAGTCCTGTATCAGACCCCACACTGATCCCCCTTCCCCCTCACTCCCCACAGTCCTGTATCAGCCCCCACACTGATCCCCCTTCCCCCTCACTCCCCACAGTCCTGTATCAGTCCCCACACTGATCCCACGGCCCCTCTCACTCCCCACAGTCCTGTATCAGTCCCCACACTGATCCCACTGCCCCTCTCACTCCCCACAGTCCTGTATCAGTCCCCACACTGATCCCCCTTCCCCCTCACTCCCCACAGTCCTGTATCAGACCCCACACTGATCCCCGTTCCCCTCTCACTCCCCACAGTCCTGTATCAGACCCCACACTGATCCCCGTTCCCCTCTCACTCCCCACAGTCCTGTATCAGAACCCACACTGATCCCACTGCCCCTCTCACTTCCCACAGTCCTGTATCAGTCCCCACACTGATCCCCCTTCCCCCTCACTCCCCACAGTCTGTATCAGCCCCCACACTGATACCCCTTCCCCCTCACTCCCCACAGTCCTGTATCAGTCCCCACACTGATCCCACTGCCCCCTCACTCCCCACAGTCCTGTATCAGTCCCACACTGATCCCACTGCCCCCTCACTCCCCACAGTCCTCTATCAGTCCCCACACTGATCCCCCTTCCCCCTCACTCCCCACAGTCCTGTATCAGTCCCCACACTGATCCCCCTTCGCCCTCACTCCCCACAGTCCTGTATCAGACCCCACACTGATCCCCCTTCCCCCTCACTCCCCACAGTCCTGTATCAGCCCCTACACTGATCCCCATTCCCCCTCACTCCCCACAGCCCTGTATCAGTCCCCACACTGATCCCCCTTCCCCCTCACTCCCCACAGTCCAGTATCAGTCCCCACACTGATCCCACTGCCCGTCTCTCCCCCACAGTCCTGTATCAGTCCCCATTCTGATCCCACTGCCCCTCTCTCTCCCCACAGTCCTGTATCAGTCCCCACACTGATACCACTTCCCCCTCACTCCCCACAGACCTGTATCAGTCCCCACACTGATCCCACGGCCCCTCTCACTCCCCACAGTCCTGTATCAGTCCCCACACTGATCCCACTGCCCCTCTCACTCCCCTACAGTCCTGTATCAGACCCCACACTGATCCCCTTTCCCCCTCACTCCCCACAGTCCTGTATCAGTCACCACACTGATCCCCCTTCCCCTCTCACTCCCCACAGTCCTGTATCAGTCCCAGACTGATCCCACTCTCCCCTCACTCCCCAGAGTCCTGTATCAGTCCCCACACTGATCCCACTGCCCCTCTCTCTCCCCACAGTCCTGTATCAGTCCCCACACTGATCCCACTGCCCCTCTCTCTCCCCACAGTCCTGTATCAGCCCCCACAATGATCCCCCTTCGCCCTCACTCCCCACAGTCCTGTATCAGTACCCACACTGATCCCCCTTCCCCCTCACTCCACACAGTCCTGTATCAGCCCCGACACTGATCCCACTGCCCGTCTCGCCCCCACAGTCCTGTATCAGTCCCCACACTGATCCCACTGCCCCTCTTTCTCCCCACAGTCCAGTGTCAGTCCCCACACTGATCCCACTGCCCTCTCTGTCCCCACAGTCCTGTATCAGTCCCCACACTGATCCCACTGCCCCTCTCACTCCCCACAGTCCTGTATCAGTCCCCACACTGATCCCACTGCCCCTCTCTCTCCCCACAGTCCTGTATCAGTCCCCACACTGATCCCCCTTCCCCTCTCACTCCCCACAGTCCTGTATCAGTCCCCACACAGATCCCCCTTCCCCCTCACTCCCCACAGTCCTGTATCAGTCCCCACACTGATCCCCCTTCCCCCTCACTCCCCACAGTCCTGCATCAGTCCCCACACTGATCCCCCTTCCCCTCTCACTCCCCACAGTCCTGTATCAGTCTCACACTGATCCCACTGCCCCCTCACTCCCCACAGTCCTGTATCAGTCCCCACACTGATCGCACTGCCCCTCTCTCTCTCTCCACAGTTAAGTATCAGTCCCCTCACTGATCCCTCTGCCCCTCTCTCCCCCACAGTCCTGTATCAGTCCCCACACTGATCCCACTATCCCCCTCTCTCCCCACTGCCCTGTATCTGTCCCTAAGCTAGGAGTGTGTGGCAACTGTGTCACAGGATGAATTAAAATTGCATGAAAATGATCAGGTGTCGTATCCGCTTCTCTGGAGCTTTTCTGTTTCCGTTCCAAGAAGCTTCTCCTGTTTGTTTCAGCTGTGACTATTCTGAGTCTCTCTCCACCTCAGATTCAAACTCCCAGCAACATGTCCTTCTCTCTTTCACTTGCAAATCCCATCCTTAACATAACATACATTAGGCCCTTCTAGTCCGCACCGAACCAAACACCCCTTTCTAATCCCACCTCCCTGCACAATGCCCATAACCCTCCATCTTCTTCTCATCCATAGACCTGTCCAACCTTTTCTTAAATAATACAATTGACTCCGCCGCCACTATTTCTCCCGGAAGCTCATTCCACACGGCTACCACTCTCTGAGTAAAGAAGTTCCCCCTCATGTTACCTCTAAACCTCTGCCCCTTAATTCTTAACTCATGTCCTCTTGTTTTAATCTTTCCTCCTCTTAACGGAAATAGTCTATCCACATCCACTCTGTCTATCCCTTTCATAATCTTAAATACTTCTATCAAATCCCCTCTCAACCTTCTACGCTCCAAAGAATAAAGACCTAATCTGCCCAATCTCTCCCTATACTCTAGATTCTTAAACCCAGGTAACATTCTGGTAAACCTTCTCTGCACTCTCTCCACTCTGTTTATATCCTTCCTATAATTAGGCGACCAGAACTGCACACAGAACTCCAAATTAGGCCGCACCAACGTCTTATACAATCTCAACATCTGCTCCCAACTCCTATATTCCATGCAATGATTGATAAAGGCCAGCATACTAAAAGCCTTCTTCACCACCCTCTTCACGTGAGTTTCTACCTTCAGGGAACGATGTACCGTTACTCCTAAATCTTTCTGCTCTTCTGTATTCCTCAATGCTCTCCCATTTACCACGTATGTCCTGTTCTGATTCTTCTTACCAAAATGAAGCACCTCACACTTATCAGCATTAAATTCCATCTGCCATTTTTCAGCCCACTTTTCTAAGCAGCCCAAATCCCTCTGCAATCCTTGAAAACCTTCTTCATTATCCACTATTCCACCTATCTTAATATCGTCTGCATATTTACTAATCCAATTCACCACCCCATCATCTAGCAAGCCGTAGGAGTTAGTCTTATGCTCCCATCTGTTGTTTTAGGTAAACAAGAACCCAGGAGTTACCTTTGAGTGAGCACTTTACAGATAGATCAGAAGTCTTTTAAAAATGTTCAACACGGACGACCTGTCTCCAGTCCATTCATTTCATGACATAATTTCAAATAGCACCTACTTGTGAAATGTACATAGCATTCTCCATAGTTTCTGTAAAGTTACTGAATATGAATTCTTCAGCATTTCAAATAATATCTGTTTTAAAATGTGTGTATCTATGTAACTTACTCTAATTTTACCAATTTATCTCCCAAATACATCTACAAATATTACATCACAGGGTGCTGTGGTGGGATTCAGTCAGGAGCCCGATGGCTGTGGGGAACCGAGTGCCTTTAAGCCTGTTGGTATGTGCTGACAAACCTGCATGCCTTCTCTTGACGGTTTGAGTGGAGTGCCCCTCATAAAATCTCCAGCTCACTCTGCACACAGACGCTGTTCACACAGAGTGCGGGGGTGTGGAACATCCGCGGTCTCAACCACTTCCTCTCTCCGTGTGCTATATTCAGTTCCTCTTCACTCATGCCTCCCCAGCCTGACATCATTCACAAGCCACAAGCCTTTCCTCCTCCTCCCCACTTGGCCCCTTACTGCACCTCAGTGAGACAGTCTTGTCGACATCCACCTTCCCCGGACAGGAATAGTCCCAACACACTGCACTGGGGATGTGAGGGTCAGTGTGTGTGTGGGACTTGTCTCCCAGTGAGGGTCAGTGTGTGTGTGGGGCCCATCCCCCAGTGAGGGTCAGCGTGTGTGGGGCCCATCCCCCAGTGAGGGTCAGCGTGTGTGGGGCCCATGCCCCAGTGAGGTTCAGTGTGTGTGGGACCCATCCCCCAGCGAGGGTCAGCGTGTATGGGACCCGTCCCCCAGGGAGGGTCAGCGTGTGTGGGACCCATCCCCCAGCGAGGGTCAGCGTGTATGGGACCCGTCCCCCAGGGAGGGTCAGCATGTGTGGGGCCCATCCCCCAGGGAGGGTCAGCATGTGTGGGGCCTGTGCCCCAGGGAGGGTCAGCGTGTGTGGGGCCTGTCCACCATTGAGCGTCAGTGTGTGTGGGGCCCATCCCCCAGTGAGGGTCAGTGTGTGTGGGACCTATCCCCCCAGTGAGGGTCAGTGTGTGGGACCCACCCCCCAGTGAGGGTCAGCGTGTACGGGGCACGACCCCCATTGAGCGTCAGCATGTGTGGGGCCCATCCCCTAGTGAGGGTCAGTGTGTATGGGGCCCGTCCCCCAGTGAGGGTCAGCATGTGTGGGACCCATCGCCCAGTGAGGGTCAGTGTGTGTGGGACCCATCCCCCAGTGATGGTCAGTGTGTGTGGGGCCCATCCCCAGTGAGGGTCAGCAAGTGTGGGGCCCATCCCCCAGTGAGGGTCAGTGTGTGTGGGGCCCATCCCCCAGTGAGGGTCAGCGTGTGTGGGACCCATCCCCCAGTGAGGGTCAGCGTGTGTGGGACCCATCCCCCAGGGAGGGTCAGCGTGTGTGAGACCCGTCCCTCAGGGAGGGTCAGCGTGTGTGGGGCCTGCCCCCATTGAGCGTCAGTGTGTGTGGGACCCGTCCCCCAGTGAGGGTCAGTGTGTGTGGGACCCATCCCCCATGGGGGTCAGTGTGTGTGTGGGACTTGTCTCCCTGTGAGGGTCAGTGTGTGTGTGGGACTTGTCTCCCTGTGAGGGTCAGTGTGTGTGTGGGGCCCATCCCCCATTGAGCGTCAGCATGTGTGGGGCCCATCCCCCAGTGAGGGTCAGCGTGTGTGGGGCCCATCCCCCAGTGAGGGTCAGCGTGTGTGGGGCCCATCCTCCAGTGAGGGTCAGCGTGTGTGGGGCCCATCCCCCCGTGAGGGTCAGCGTGTGTGGGACCCATCCCCCAGTGAGGGTCAGCGTGTGTGGGACCCATCCACCAGTGAGGGTCAGCGTGTGTGGGTCCCACCCCCAGTGAGGGTCAGCATGTGTGGGACCCATCCCCCAGGGAGGGTCAGCATGTGTGGGACCCATCCCCCAGGGAGGGTCAGCATGTGTGGGGCCCGTCCCCCAGTGAGGGTCAGTGTGTGTGGAACCCGTCCCCCAGGGAGGGTCAGCGTGTGTGGGACTTGTCCTCCAGTGAGGGTCAGACCTGTTCATCAAAGCACAAGAAACAGCAGGAATCCCTTTGATCCTGCATCATGGCATGAAGCTGATCTGACTGTGGACACATCTCTGCCACTTCTCCTACCCACTGAAAAATCCAACCTTGTCTGAAATATATTTACTGAGGTCGTGTCCACTGCTTCAATGGGCAGCAAACTCCACAGATTCCCCACCCTCTGGGAACAGCACTTCCTCTTTATCTCCATCCTAAATCTTCTGATCTGAATATTCAGGTGATGTCCCCCAGTTCTGCTCTCCCCCACCAATGGAAACAACTTACCTCCCTCTATCTCACCTCTGCCTTTTGCAATTATAGATCATGTGTTTCTATAAGATCCCCTTTCATCTTCTAAATTCTAGAGAGTACAGTCTCAGGCATCTCAATCTCTCCTCATAGGCTAACCCCTTCATCCCAATTCAACCTGGTGACCCTCCTCTGCTCTGCCACCAAAGCCAGTCCATCCTTCCTCGAGTGAGGAGACCAGAACTGTGTGCAGTTCTCCAGATGCAGCCTCTCATGCAGGACCTTGTATGGCTGCAGCAGAACCCCCCTGCTCCGAAATTCAATCCTTCCACCAATAAAGGCCGGTGTTCCATTTGCCTCCTTGACATCCTCCTGCCCCTGCAAACCAACCTTTTGTGATTCATGCACAGGCCCTCCCAAGTCCTTCTGCCCGGCAGCTCGCTGCAATCACTTGCCGTTTCAATAATAATCTGATCTTCTATTTTTGCTTCTAAAGTGGATAACCTCACGTTCACCAATTTGAATTTAAAAATTTTTAATTAAAATAATTTAGGCATATATCACAGTAACAGACCATTTCGGCCCACACACCTATGCCGCCCAATTACCACCCATCTGACCTACACCACCGGTAAGTTTTGAACTGTGGGAGTACAAACTCCATACAGACAGCTCAGGATTTGAACCCCTGTCCCGATCGCTGGCGCTGTAATGGCATTGCAAGAACTGCAACACCAACTGTGCTGGCCCTACATCTCACTCCATCAGCCGGATTCTGGCCCACTCACTTAACCTCTCTCTATCTCTCTACAGACTCTCCGTATCCTCTGCACAATTTGCTTTACCACGCAATTTAGTGCCATCAGCAAACGTTGATACACTACACTCTGTCCCCTCTTCCAGATGGTTTAGGTACATCATGAACAGTTGCAGGCCCAGCACCAACCCCTGCAGCACCCCGTTCACCACTGATTACCAACCAGAAAAACACCCCTGTACCCCAACTCTCTATTAATTAACCAATCTCTATCTGTACCAATACATCACCCCACCCAACTCTGTGCATCCTTATCTTCTGTACAAATCTTTCACAAGGCCCATTATACAACCCTTCTGGAAATCCAGGTAAACAACACCCACCTGTTCCCCTCCATCCACTACGCTCATTATATGGAACATTACAGCCCTTCTAGACTGTGCTAAACTAGTACTCTCCCTAGTCTCACTGATCTCCATTGTCCATCACCCTCCATCCCCCTCCCATCCATGTACCGGCCCAAATTCTTCTTCAATGTCAAACTTGAGCCCACATTCACCCCCTCAGCTGGAGGCTCCACCCCCCACTGCTCTCTGTGTGAAGAAGTTCCCCCTCATGTTCCCCCTAAACCTTTCCCCTTTCACCCTTAACCCATGTCCTCTGGTTTGTATCTCACCAACCCTCAGAGGAAAAAGCTGACCGACACTTACTCTGTCTGTCCCCCTCATAATTTTAAATACCTCAATCAAATCTCTCCTCATTCTTCTACGATCCAGGGAATAAAGCCCTAACCTGTTTAACCTTTCCCTGTAATTCAGTTCCTGAAGTCTGGGCAACATCCTAGTAAATCTTCTCTGCACTCTTTCCATCTTATTGATATCTTCCCTGTAGTTCGGTGACCAAAACTGCACACGATCCTCCAAATTTGGCCTCACCAAATGTCTTATACAACTTTACCATAACATCCCAACTCCTAGACTCAATACTTTTGATTTAATAAGGCCAATATACCAAAAGCTCTCTTTACCACCCTGTCCACCTGTGACACCACTTTTAGGGAATTATATACCTGTATTCCCAGATCCCTCTGTTCTACCGCACTCCTCAGTGCCCGACCATTCATTGTGTACATCTTTTCTTGGTTTGTTCTTCCAAAATGCAGCACCTCACCCTTGTCTGCATTAAATTCCATCAGCCATTTTCCAGCCCATTTTTCCAGTTGGTTCAGATCCCTCTGCAAACTTTGAAAACCTTCTTCACTGTCCACAATGTCTCCAATCTTAGTGTCATCTGTAAACCTGCTGATCCAATTTATCACATTATCATCCAGATCACTGATATAGATGACAAACAACAATGGTCCAGCACCGATCCCTGAGGCACCTCTAGTCACAGGCCTCCAGTCTGAGAAGCATCATTCATCACTACTCTCTGGCTTCTCCTGTCCAGCCATTGTCCAGTTCACTACTTCACCATGAATACCTAGTGCCTGAACCTTCCTGACTAACCTCCCGTGTGAGACCTTGTCAAAGGCCTTACTAAAGTCCATGTAGTCAACATCCACAGTGTTTCATTCATCAAATTTCATGGTAACCTTGAAAATTTCTATAAGATTGGTTAAACACAAAGCCATGTTGACTGTCCCTAATCAGATTCTGGTTATCCAAAGAATTGTATATCCAATCTCTTAGAATACCTTCCAATAATTTACCTACTACTGATGTCAGGCTCACCAGCCTATAATTTCCAAGGTTACTTATGGAGCCCTATTTTAAATAACAGAACAACGTGAGCTCCCCTCCAATCCTCCAGCATCTCACTCGTGGCGAAGTGCATTTAAAATATTTCTGCCAGAGTCCCTGCAATTTCTACATGAGCCTCCCTCAAGGTCCAAGGGAATATCTTGTCAGGTCTTGAGGATTTATCCACCCTTATTTGCTTTATCCTGAGTGAATACTAATGAAAGATATACATTTAAGATCCTCCCCCATCTCTTTTGGTTCCAGACAAAGTCGACCACTGATCTTCAAGGGGACCCATTTTGTCCCTTAATATCCTTTCACTCTTAATATACCCGTAGAAACCCTTAGGATTTTCCTTTCATATTGTCTGCAAAGCAACCTCACATCTTCTTTTAACCTCCCTGATTTCTTTCTTGAGGATTTTCTTGCATTTTTAGACTCCTCAAGTACCTCATTTGCTCCGTGTTGCCGATACATGTTATACATCTCTCTTTTCTTCTGAACCAGATCCCCAATAACCTTTGAAAACTAAGGTTCCCTCTGCCTGCTAAACTTGCCTTTAATCCTGACAGGAACATACAAACTCTATACACTCAAAATTTCACCTTTGAAGGTCCTCCACTTACCTCGCACGTCCTTGCCCGAAAACAACTTATCCTAATCCACGCATTCTAGATCCTTTCTCATTTCCTTAAATTTGGCCTTTCTCCAATTTAGAATCTCAGCCCAAGGCCCAGACCTATCCTTCTCCATAATTCTTCTTTGGCTTGGCTTCGCGGACGAAGATTTATGGACGATTTATGGACGAAGATTAATGAGCTGCAGGCTCATTTGTGGCTGACAAGTCCGATGCGGGACAGGCAGACACGGTTGCAGCGGTTGCAAGGGAAAATTGGTTGGTTGGGGTTGGGTGTTGGGTTTTTCCTCCTTTGTCTTTTGGCATTATGATCACTGGACCCAAAATGTTCCCCTGCATGTACTTCTGTCACCTGCCCTGTCTTGTTCCCCAATAGGAGATCCAGTATTGGATTCACTCTCTAGTTAGTACCTCTTTATATTGGATTAGAAAAATTCCTGAACTCATTCGACAAACTCCAAGCCATCCAGCCCTTTTACAGGATGGGAGTCCCAGTCAATATGTGGAAAGTTAAAATCCCCGACGATCACACCCTTATGTTTCCTGCAACTGTCCGCTATCTCTCTACAGATTTGCTCCTCCAATTCTCACTGACTATTGGACAGTCTATAATACAACCCCATGAGTGTGGTCATACCTTTCCCATTCCTCAGCTCCACCCATATAGCCTCAGTAGTCGAGCCCTTCGGTCTGTCCTTCTTGGGCCCAGCTGTGATATTTTCCCTAACGAGCAATGCCACTCCTCCCCCTTTCATCCCCCCGTTCTATTGTGTCAAAATCAACGGAAGCCCAGAACATTGAACTGCCAGTCCTGCCCCTTCTACAACCAAGTCTCACTAAAGGCCACAATGTCATAATTCCACTTGCCAATCCACACTCTAAGCTCGTCTACCTTCCTTATAATACTCCTTGCATTGAAATCAATGCCCCTGGGAACGTTATTTCCTCCACGCACAATCCTTTGATTTCTTCACGCTGCCTTAACATCATCGTTTCCCTCCTCCACTCCTCTATCTGCTCTAGCCCTCTGGTTCCCCTCCCCCTGCAAATCCAGTTTAAATATCCTCAAAGGACACCAGTGAATTTGTCAAGTGGGACCTGCCCTCCCTGAGTCCGTGCTGCGTCTGCCTGACAGAACCTTCCTCTTCAGGTATCTCACTATCTCGTCCTCAATGTGAGCTCACCGCAGATTCCTGACTGCGGGTGTTAAGCTAACTGGCCTATAGTTACCTGCCTTTTGTCTGCGTATTTCTTTATACAGTGGCCGCTTTCCAAACTATCAGACCTGTAGAGTGTGCCAGCACTGGACTGTTATTCCGCAAGTCCCGTCGCTCTGCCCCAGACCATAGCCATCCATGCTCCTCCCATCCATGTACCCATCCAATAGTCTCTCACAGGTTGAAATCAAACCTGCAGCCATCACCTCGTCCGGCAGCTCGTTCCACACTCTCACTGCCCTCTGTGTGAAGACGTTTTCACCCCCCCACCCCACCTCCCCACAATATTCCCCTTGAAGGATGTGTTGTCATCGGAGAGGGTCCAGACGAGGTTCACTAGAATGATACCTGGAGAAAAAGGGTTTTCACACGATGGTTCTGGGACTGTACTCGGTGGAGTTTCATGGATGGGGGGGGGGGGGATTATATTGAGATCTACTGGATACTGGAAGGCCTGGACAGAGTGGATGTGTCTTACGGTGGGGGAGTCTGGGACCAGAGGGCACAGCCTCAGAATATGAAGATCATCTGTTTCTAACTGTGACAAGGAGGGATTTCTGTCCCTTGTTCCTGTGCTGTTGTGTGTGAGTCGTTCAACGTGCTAACGGACTTGGACTGAGCTGTTGGAACTGCAGGGATGAGTAGGCTGGCCAGAAAACTGGAGCAGGCCTGAGGGGTAAACAGGCTCCCCTGGGGATCTGAGGAAGGATCCTTCCCCCAGGTCGTGATTCCCCCCATCAGAAACCTGCTTGAGGCTTACCTCAGGGGATGGGGGAAGTATGTGATCCAGGTCAGGAATGGGCTAGAAGTGTTGGCTGGGGATTAATGGTGGGAATAGGGCCTGGTCTGGCCCAGAAAGCAGTCCCGGGATGTGTTGGTGTTGGCTGGGGACTGGTGGTGGGATGAGGGCCTGGGCCAAGGTCCCGGGAGGTGGTGGGGCTGGTTGGGGTCTGATGGTGGGATGAGGGCCAAGTCTGGTCCAGACCCAGATCCTGGGAGTTGGTGGGCGCTGGCTGGGGACTGACTGATAGTGGGTTGAGGGCCTGGTCTGGCCCAGACCCAGGTCCCGGGAGGTGGAGTGTGCTGGGTGGGGACCGATGCTGGGATGAGGGCAGACAGCAGTCCCGGGAGGTGAAGGGTACTGGGTGGGGACCGATGCTGGGATGAGGGCAGACAGCAGTCCCGGGAGGTGGTGGGTGCTGGGTGAGGACTGATGCTGGGATGAGGGCAGACAGCATTCCCGGGAGGTGGTGGGTGCTGGGTGAGGACTGATGCTGGGATGAGGGCAGACAGCATTCCCGGGAGGTGGTGGGTGCTGGGTGAGGACCGATGCTGGGATGAGGGCAGACAGCAGTCCCGAGAGGTGGTGGGTGCTGGGTGAGGACCGATGCTGGGATGAGGGCAGACAGCAGTCCCGGGAGGTGGTGGGTGCTGGGTGAGGACCGATGCTGGGATGAGGGCAGACAGCAGTCCCAGGAGGTGGCAGTACTGGCCGAGGCGCGGATGCTCCTGGGAGCGGGGTGCAACAGCTGTTCTCTGTCACTTCCTGCCTGCCCTCGGCAACGACGCGTTTAGCTCTGTATCACCTCGGCAATCAGACTGGCACTGTACTGGGCTGTCTTCACATGGCGCCAGTCTGTGGGACCCTGCTGGTGTTACTAATGGTGGGACTCAGCTCAGCAAGTACTGGTAAGTTCCCTGGGGTGAACCAAGGGCCAGGCTACGAGGTCCCACAGCACTCGACAGTACAGCTGCTGGGTAATGCCGGCACCCCCCTCCAGCGATGGGTCCACACTGGCTTCAGCGTCACTCCTGGTGCCACATCTGGATCCGTCGGGAAGCGGGTGAGGGGGACAAGCCAGTGGCAGGGGTCCCCCAGAGCAGGGTGTGGACCAGGAGGCCTGCCGGACTGGGCAGGATGTCTTCTCCTCACCCACTCACCGATGGCTGAAACAGACCTGCAGCGAGAGAGGGAGAGCAGGAAATGTAGAATGTGAGAGTGAAGGGGTGTTGAGGATGTGGCACTGAGCGGTCGGGCACTGCCCTGGGGAGATGTGGTGCAGAGAGTAACCAACCAGAAACCACTGCCTAAAATGTCGATCATATATGTTTGCCTCTCATGGACACTGCAAGACCTGCTGAGTTCCTCCAGTGATCCCAGCGTCTGCAGACATTCACTCCTCTGTTCAACAGTGGGCAACGACCAGCCGCGGGGAAAAGGTGATAACTGTATGGGTGGGGGGGTTATGTTTGACAGATCAGGATGTGGGTCAAGCTGAGAAGTAGCAAAGGGCTGAAACGTTCTCAGTCCCAGCAGGGACGCTCTCTGTCAGCTCACAGAGGCGTGGACTGGGGACCCTACGCCCTGGGAGAGTCTCTGACCAGAGAGCACAGCCTCAGAATACAAACATGTCGCTTTAGAACAGAGATGCGGAGAAATGTTTTCATCCAGAGGGTGGTGAATCTGGAATTTGTGGCCACAGGTGGCTGGTGGAGGCCGGGCCATTGAGATGGATGTTGATGGGTTCAGGGAGAAGGCAGAGAATGGGGTGGAGAGAAAAACAATAAATCAACCCTGAGTTGATCGGTGGAGCAGACTCGATGGCCACAAATGGCCCTTAAACAATGGAAAGTACACGAGCTGCTTTTCTGAATTGATGCATCCAGGAAAAGGCCGGATGCCTTAAGATTTCCTCTTGTGGAACGAGTAAGGTGAACTGATCGTCTGGTGCACAAGCCTCCCCAACAGTCTGTGGTCTGACTCGGAGATTGAAAGGAAAGTCACTCAATGGTAAAACTTGGATCGTAAATCTAAACAGAAAAAAATGGTCCAAGAGGAGGCGATGGCTCTTTTGATGAGAGATCATGTTGAAGAGCGTGGCCACCGACAACATTTAAAGGTTTTAGCACTTCAAAAAAAACAAATGCAAAGCTTACAGCGCCTTTTAGCACAAAATCCAGTGGGTAAAGTGATGTGTGATATGAGAAATGAGAGAGAATGTGAAATCTGAGGGAGAGGCTTGTAAAGTTGCCTGAGATAGCAGTCGATGTGCTTCATCAAACAGCGAAGGGGGGAATCAGGAAATTGATAAAGAGATGCAAGATCGAGACACATGTCGAGCAGTCGATGTGCTTCATCAAACAGCGAAGGGGGGAATCAGGAAATTGATAAAGAGATGCAAGATCGAGACACATGTCGATCAACTGATTAAACCAGGGAGCAAGAACTTTCAGAGATAATATAAAAATGAAATGACTAGTGCAGGTAAATCAATGTCCCTGACGGGCGGATGCAGGACAGTGAGGAAATGGCAGAAGATTTAAACACATTCTGGGCAGTGACTTCATGGAAGAAGAATCCGATCTAAGCTCATTGTAAGGACCCAAAAAGTAAAAACACAGAAGTCGGCAGACAACGGTCGTTGGCAGAATCACAGGCGGCAATGAGGAAGCGTACAGGAGGGAGGTAGATCAGCTCATTGAGTGGTGTCACGACAGCCACCTTGCGCTCAACTTCAGCAAAACCAAGGAGATGATTGTGGACTTCAGGAGGAAGTCAGGGGAACATGACCCAGTCCTCATCGAGGGCTCTGAACTTCTTGACCCTCTCCTGGGGATCTGTCCTGGAGCCTCCATGTTGATGCAAACACAAAGAAGGCTCGCCAGTGGCTAGACTTTGTGAGGTGTTTCAGGTGATTCACCAAAGACTCTCGTAAACTTCTACAGGTAGACCGTGGAGAGCATTCTGGCTGGTTGCATCACTGCCTGGTAGGGAGGCACCAACTCTCAAGACAAGAATAAACTCCAGAGGGTTGTTAACTCAGCCTGTGACGCGACAGGCACCAGACTTCACTCCATCAAGGACATCGACATGACAGTGTCTTAAACAAGCATCCTCTATCTTCAAAGACCCCACCACCCAGGCCATGCTCTCTTCACTCTGCTACCATCGGGAAAAAGGTACAGGAGCTTAAAGACGAACACCCCTCTGCCATCAGATTCCTGAATGAACAATGAACCAGACACTGTCTGATTTTTGAAAACATCGTGCTGGAGAAACTCAGCAGGTCAAACCGTGTACTTGACATAACCTATGTTTCGGGCTTGAGCCCTTCATTAAGGGCCCGTGCCCACATTTTTCTCACACCTTATTGAAGGGGCTCAAGCCCAAAACGTCGGTTCTGTATCTTTACCTTTGTTATATAAAGGCACCGTTTGACCTGCTGAGTTTCTCCAGCATTTGTGCTTTTACTTGATATAAGGGCCCTGTGGAAATGAGGGACTGTCAGAAATGGCTGGGAACTAGTGGGGGAGACGTTGAGGAACATCCCAAGGACCCGATGAGGGTCTTGGCCACTGTGGGCTGGAGAACATGTGTTTAAGGCGAGGGGGGTGGTTCAGGGGAGATGTGGTACCTGGAGCAGGCTGCCAGGGGTGGGAGGTCTCAGCCACTGTGGGCTGCCTGGCTGAAACCTCCTGCATCTCTCTGCATTCTGTGGGTGAGCGGAGAGCAAACATGATCCCAATGATTTGAAAACCAGGAGTTACAAACCAAGAAAGGACATGCACAATGAATGATAAGGCACAGAGGGGTAGAACATAGGACACAACAGCACAGTACAGGCCCTTCGGCCCTTGATGTGTGCCGACCCATATGTTCCTTAAAAAAATACTCCCTCCCTACTTCCTTAAACCCTCCCTACCCCATAACCTTCCACTTTTCCTCCATCCATGTCCCTATCTAAGAGTCTCTTAAATGCCCCTAATGTTCCAGCCTCCACCACCATCCCTGGCAAGGCATTCTAGGCCCCCACAACTCTGTGTTTAAAATAAAACCTTACCCTTGATGTCTCCCCTGAACTTCCCTCCCTTCACTTTGTGCAGACGTCCTCTGGGATCTGGGAATATGGATACATAATTCCCTGAAAGTGGCGTCACAGGTGGACAGGGTTGTAAAGGAACCATGTTATGCAGAGTCTGCCTGTATGTAAAATGATGAGGGGGACAGACTGAGTAAATGTAGGTCGGCTTTTTCCACTGAGGGTGGGTGAGATACAAACCAGAGGACAGGGGTTAAGGGTGAAAGGGGAAAAGTTTAGAGGGAACTTCTTCACACAGAGAGTGGTGGGAGAGTGGAACGAGCTGCCAGCTGAGGGGGTGAATGTGGGCTCAGTTTGAACATTGAAGAAGAATTTGGACAGTCCACAGATGGGAGGGGGATGGAGGGCTGTGGACTGGGTCCAGTTCAGTAGGACTAGGGAGAACAGCAGAGCGTTAGCTGATTGGCAGGAAGCAGAGAGTTGGGATAGAGGGATCATATTCTGATTGGTTGCTGGTGGTGTCCACTGGGGTCGGTGTAGGGGCTGGTTCTTTTCATGTTTTATATTAGTAATGGAATGAACGGCTTAGTGACCACATTTGTAGATGATACGAAGGTCGGCAGAGGAGCAGGTCGTGTGGTGGGAATGGAGGCTGCAGAAGGACTTGGACAGATGAGGAGATTGGGCAGAGAAGTGGCAAATGAAATATAATGTCAGGAAGTGGACGGTTGTGCACTTTGGTAGAAGAAATAAACGAAGAGAAAATTGAAAATGCCCAGATGCAAAGGGACCTGGGAGTCCTCATGCAGGTCAGCCTGAAGGTGAAATTGCAGGTTGAGGTGGTGGTGAAGAAGGCAAATGCGATGCTGGTGTTCATTTCAGGAGGAATAGAATCTAAGATCAGGGATGTGATGTCGAGGGTTTATGAGGCCCTGGTGAGACCTCTCGTGGAGGATTGTGAGCAGTTCTGAGCTCCTCGTTTGAGAAAGGAGAGGGTTCAGAGGAGGTTCTCAAGGACAATTCCGGGAATGAAAAGGAGATGTTTGACAACTCTTGGCCTGTACTCGTTGGAATTTAGGAGAATGAGGGGCGATCTCATGAAATATTTCAAATGTTGAAAGTCATTAGAAGGAGAAAGGCTGTTTCCCAGGGTGGGAGGGTCCAGGACAAGAGGGCAGAACTTCAGGATTGAAGGGCATCCACTTGGAACAGAGATGGGGAGGAATTTCTTCAGCCAAAGGGTGGTGAATCTGTGGAATTTGTTGCCACAGACAGTTGTGGAGGCTGGGTCATTGGGTGTATTTAAGGGAGAGATTGATTGGTTCTTGATAAGCCAAGGGATCTAAAGTTATGGAGAGAAGGCTGGGGAGTGGGGCTGAGTGGGGAAATGGGCCAGGTCGTGACTGAATGGCAGGGCAGACTCGATGGGCTGAATGTCTTGCTTCTGCTCCTATGCCTCAAGGTTGTATAGGTGTTGAACTCTGGGAGGTCAAATGTAAGGGGAATGTACACAATTAGTGTCAGGATCTGGAGGGTCCTTGAAGCAAGAAGATGGTGGTAAAGGTGGTGGTGGAGATGAGGTTTACTATCAAGCCCCTTTCACACATGCATCCCAGTAAATCGGCCATTCAGTGTCCTGGGATAGGAACAGGGGTTTGGTCTTTCACACTAGACCACTCCTAACTGGGTCACCAAACACTTTCACATTCGCAAGGGTCTGTCCCCAGCATTCAATCGGAAGTGCCTGCGTTTCACACTTGCCTGATATCAACGCCAGCGTCTGCAGACACTGGGGATTGTATTAAGGGTCGAGGCCGGGAATCCCCGGTGTGAGATGACATTGTGCAGATTTTGCTTTCACACTGGCCACTTTAAAGGTTGATGGGTGTTCGATTCCTGGAATCACTGGCAAGTGTGAAAGGGGCTTCAGACAGACAAGTACAGTGTACAGTTATGTTGAACACCTTACAGCAGCCTCGCCGATACGTAGGACATGCCAACTACAGTGGTATATATCACGTTCCACAATACGCCAAGTCAAGGAAAGAAAAAATTGGGTCAGGTACCCTTTATTGGAATTTATCGATCCATTTATCTGTCTTATTTCTTTATTTGTTGTCAGGAATAAAACAGAAATGTAATATGACATGAAAGTGCCTTTCGTCTGCCTTAAGGGCAGGCAAAGATTTTCCATTAGCATCGCCGGACCTCCTTACAGTCCGAGAAAGAGAAGTGATTCCCCCCCACCACCCCCCCGACCAGAGTCACCTTTAAATATAAAAGAACAGGTCAAGAAATGTGCAACCGAAGTCGTGCAGATGGGCCTTTTGGCGCAGGCCACAGCCTCGTCCTGAGGTGGCTCGGGAGACGTTCCAGAGCCTGGCCGCTGTCTTTGGTGGTAGGGCCTGTTCCCATACTGTGGGAAGGAGCTGTAGACTCGGTCTGGAGGAAGGGGTTGACCGGGGTGGGAGTACAGGATCGGGTTATAGTCTTTGACGGGGGGGGGGGGGGGTAGCCATGACTGTGTGGGGAGGACTAGGTTCCGATGCTGCTGGGGCTGGCTGGGTTCAGGCTGTGGGATATGTGGTGGTCACAGGCACCTCCATCTCGCAGTTGCAGGCAGCAGGTCGACCACGACATGGCGGCAGTCTCACCACATCCGTCTCATTTTGCAGGCAGCGCTCAGAGGCTGCCAGGCCGTTCTGCCCCTCCTGCAAAGCACTAGCAGTTTCTCGGGGGGGGGCTGTGGGGAGGGGGGTGGCAGGGAGGAGAGGAGATCCAGCACAGGGTGGATGGGCCTGGGACTAGCTGGGCCAGTGCTGGGGTGAGGGGATGAGTTCCCTGCCCCCCCACCCCACCCTGGGGTTGCTACGGCTGCCTGCAGAGTCAACGCTTTCTCATCTCCCGATTTACAGATGTCCAGATAACGCCAGCGCATCCTGGCAGGGTGGGGCAGTGGGGTTCTCCCTCTCCCCATGTACCACCCTCCGCACCCCCACATACCCACCTCCGCACTGACATACCCCCCTCCCCACACCCATGGACCTCCACGTGCCAACATTCCCCTTCCCCAATGTACCCCCTCCCCTTCACACAACCCCTCCACCCCACGTACCCCCTCCCCACACCCACATACTCTTCTTCACACTGACATATCTCCCCCTCCCATGGACCCCTCTGCACCCACATTCCCCCTCCCCAATGTAACCCCTCCCCCTCATGTACCCCCCTCACTGCCTGCGTACCCCCTCCCCCACCCACGTAAGCTCCTTCCCCACCCATGTACCTCCACCACATCCACATACCCCCTCCCCACCCACTCACCAGTCCTGGTCACCAGCTTCCCTCCTCCAACTCCCCTCCTATCTCCTCCATTCCTTGCTCCCTCCCCTCCATTCACCTCCATCACTCTCTCCTCATTCTCCAATGCCCCCTAACCCCTTCCCCCAATGACCCCACTCCTCCTCAGACCCTCTATTCCTCAATCTCCATATCCCTCCTCCCCCCTTTCACTCACCTCTCCACAATGCCCCTTACCCCTTTCCTCTCCTCTCCTCCATTCCCAAACACCCCTACTCCTCTCCTCCATTCCCTAACACTCTGTATCCCTCACATCCCTCAACCCTCCTCCATTCCCACCCCTCTCCTCTTCTCCATTATTCCCCTCCCCCTCGTGCCCAACCCTTGCTGGAGATCAATGTCCTGCTGGGTTCAGCGACAGGTGCTAGGATCTGTGGGGTCTGGAGATTGGTCAGTGTTCCAGTTGAGGAGGTGCTGGAGGTCCTGATGTGTATAAAGGTAGACAGATCTCAGAAGTGTCCAAGAGCACGGTGGAGAGCTGAAGAGGATATTGCAGGTGCTTTGGCTGAGATTGATGAGTCGTCGTCAAGTACAGGTGAGATCCCGGAAGACTGGAGGGTGGCAAATGGTGGGCCTCTGTTCAAGAAGGGCTGCGGGGAAAGACCTGGGAACTACAGGCCAGTGAGCCCAACCTTTGTGATGGGACGTTGCTGAGAGTATTCTGAGGGAGAAGATGTACTTGGATGGACAAGGGCTTATTCAGGATCGTCAGCACGGTTTTGTAACTGGGAGGTCATGGCTCACAAATCTAATCGAGTGTTTTTGAAGATGCAACAAGAAGGTTGATGAGGGTAGACCTGGAGATGATGTATGTATGGATTTCAGCAAGACTTGCAATAAGGGTCCACATGATAGACTGCTCTGGAAGGTTGGATCGCAACGGATCCAAGGAGAGGTAGCAGAATGGATAGAAAGTTGGTTTCGTGGGAGAAAGGAGAGGGTGATGGGGGAAAGATTTCCAGACTGGAGGCCTGTGACTAGTGATGTGTCCCAGGGTTCGGTGCTGGGCTGGTTGCTGCTTGTCATCTATATCAATCTACAGATGAAAACGTACGTGACATGATCAACAAGTATCTGGTATTGTAGAGAGTGAAGATGGTTGCCAATAATTGCAACAGGATCTTGATCGGTCGGGCAGGTGGGGCAGAGGAATCTAACACAGAGAAATGTGAGGGGTTGCACTTAGGGAGGTCTAATGTGGGTCGGATCAAGAGTGAATACTGGGTTGGGGAGTGTTGTAGAGCAGAGGAATCTGAGGGAGTGCTGTAGAGCAGAGGGATCTGACGAAGTGTTGTAGAGCAGAGGGATCTGAGTGAGTGTTGTGGAACAGAGGGATCTGGGGAGTGTTGTAGAGCAGAGGAATCTGAGGGAGTGTTGTAAAGCAGAGGGATCTGAGGGAGTGTTGTGGAGTAGAGAGATGTGGGGGAGTATTGTAGAACAGACAGATCTGAGGGAGTGTTGTAGAGCAGAGGGATATGGGGAGTGTTGTAGAGCAGAGGGATCTGGGGAGTGTTGTAGAGCAGAGGGATCTGAGGAGTGTTGTAGAACTGAGGGATCTGGGGGAGTATTGTAGAACTGAGGGATCCAGGAATACAGGTATACATTTCCTGAAACTGGCATCACAGGTAGATGGGGTGGTCGAAAGGTCATTGGACACATTGGCCTCGTCAGTCAGAGCACTGCGTTCCGGAGTGAAACACGAGAGTCTGCAGACATGGTGAATGAAGTAAATACATTATGCTGGAGAAACGTAGCAGGTCAAACGGTGTGTTTTGTGCAGCTGACATTTTGGGCTTGAGTCCTTCATCAGGGTTGGGAGGTCATGTGGCAGCTATATATGATCTTGTTGAGTCCCCATTTAGGACACTGTGTTCAGTTTTGGTCAGTGCACAGCAGGACAGGTGTGGTTACGCTGGAGGAAGTGCAGAGGGTGATGACACACACTCATTTGCAGGCATTGGTACAAGGACTCTTTTAAGGGACCACTGTATGGAGTGACATTTGGAAGGAGGTTTTTTTGATGGAACTAGCACATGGCGCATTGGCCGGTCCTCACAACTGCCATTAATCAATTCTACCAGTTTGGAGTTTCGAGGACCACCCTCGTGTGAAATCCCTGAGGTGGACGATGGTACCTTTACTGTACCTTACCTCTGTACTCTACCCTACAGTAACCTACATGTGGTTACCAATTAACTGGACAGGATTGTAGGACTGTACCCTTCCCCAGTTACTGGTAAACTGGACATGGTCATGGGACAGTACCCTACCCCTCTACTCTACCCTTCAATGCCCTACCCCAGGTTACCGGTAAACTGAACAGAGTCATGGGACTGTACCCTACCCCTGTACTCTACCCTACAGTGCCCTACCCCTGATTACCGGTAAACTGGAGAGGGTCGTAGAACTGTACCCTACCCCTGTACTCTACCTTACAGTGCCCTACCTCTGGTTACTTGTAAACTGGACAGGGTCGTGCTTTTCCACACCTTGGGTAAGTTGTCCCCTCCACCCTTCATTTACAACAGTTGGACCATTCAGCTTGACTTGGGAGGCGGAAAACGTGGAATTTCCACAGCGGAGTAAGTCATTAGGTTTGCGTAACCCCTTCCACCCAACCAGCAAAGCAGCAATAGAACTCACCCGTCTCACTTTGGTCTCAGAGCACCTGGTCATTGGCAGGTTTCAAGCCACAGAGGATGCGTTGAGACGGCTGTCTGCTGACATAGTTGGCAGGGGAGCAGTGGCAATTCCGAATCGGATGGTCTTGCACATTCTGCACACTGACCGTAGGGGTGGGTAGGGGCAGGTGGGATGTTATATGCTGTGTGTTGTCGGGAGTGCCAGATGTGGGAGGTCCTGGAGTCTTCCAGACTCCCGGATGTCCATATCTGCACTAGGTGTGTCGAGCTGGAGATTCTCAGGGACCGTGTTAGGGAACTAGAGCTGCAGCTCGATGACCTCAAGCTGGTTAGGGAAACAGAGGAAGTCATAGACAGGAGTTACAGCCACGTGGTCACGCCAGGGCCACGGGAGGATGAAAGGTGGGTAACTGTTAGGAGAGGGACAAAAAAACGTAAGGTGCCAGAGAGGAGCCCTGTGAATGTAACCCTCAGCAATAAGTACGCCTCTTTGAGCACTGTTGAGGGGGACATCAAGGTTGGGGGGAGCGACAGTGGCTGTGTCTCTGGCACGAGGTCGGCCCCCGTAGCTCAGAAAGGGAGGGAAAGGAAGAGGAGGGCAATTGTGCTAGGAGACTCCATAGTTAAGAGGACGGATAGGGGATTCTGCGGACGCAGCAAGGAGAACCGGATGGTGGTTTGCCTCCCTGGTGCCAGGGTCCGGGATCTTGCTGCTCGGGTCCCAGATATCCTAAAGTGGGAGGGACAGGACCCAGAGGTCGTGGTACATGTAGGGGTACCAATGACATAGGGAGAAATAGAGAAGAGGTCCTAAAAAGTGAGTACAGGCAGTTAGGTAGGGAGTTAAAAAGAAGGACCGCAAAGGGGGTAATCTCTGGATTACTCCCTGTGCCACGTGACAGTGTGAATAGAAATAGAATGAGGTGGAGGATTAACACGTGGCTGAAGGGGTGGAGTAAGGGGCAGGGTTTCAAGTTTCTGGATCACTGGGACCTTTTTTGGGGGAGATGTGACCTGTACAGTAAGGACGGGTTACACTTAAATCCCAGGGGGACCAGAATCCTGGCAGAGGTATTTGCTAGGGCTACTCAGGACCCTTAAATTAGAATGGTTGGGGGGAGGGAACAAAATAGTACAGAGCAGTAAGGAGAAGGTTAGAATGCAAACAAAGAAAGTTTGTAGTAAGTATTTGAATATGGATGGGCAGGTGATAGAGAAGGGAAATTCTCTGGAAGAAGATGAAGGGCAATTGGCAGGAGAAGTAAATAATGTTGTTATTAAAGATGAGGGAAAACAGGGATTAAAAATTGGGAAATCTCTGAAATTCATATATTTTAATGCCAGGAGTATTGTAAAAAAGGTGGATGAGCTGAAGGTGTGGATTGGTACTTGGAAGTATGATGTGGTAGCGATTAGTGAGAAATGGTTGCAGGAGGGATGTGATTGGCAGTTGAATATCCCTGGGTTTCGTTGCTTTAGGTGAGATAGAGTCGGAGGGGCAAGAGGAGGTGGGGTTGCATTGCTTGTCAGGGAAAATATTACAGCGGTGCCTAGGAAGGATAGATTAGAGGGCTCGTCCACGGAGGCTATTTGGGTGGAACTGAGGAGTAGGAAAGGAGAGGTTACATTTGTAGGGGTGTAGAGACCTAGAGGAGCAAATCTGTAGGGAGATAGTAGATATTTGTGATAAGCACAGGGTTGTAATTATGGGAGATTTTAATTTTCCACATATAGATTGGGAAACACATTCTGTGAAAGGACTGGATGGGTTAGAGTTTGTGAAATGTGTGTAAGATAGTTTTTTACAACAATATGTAGAGGTGCCGACCAGAGAAGGAGCAGTGTTAGATCTACTGTTGGCAAATGGGATGGGTCAAGTGACGGAGATTAGTGTTGGCGAACACTTCGGGTCCAGTGATCATAATGCCATCAGCTTCAATGTCATTATGGAAAGAGAGAAGTCAGGGCCAAGGGTTGAGGTTTTTGATTGGGGAAAAGCTAGATTTGAGGAGATGCGAAAGGACTTGCAGGGTGTGCATTGGGACAATTTGTTTTATGGGCAGGATGTAGTAGAGAGATGGAAGTCTTTTAAAGATCAGATTTTGAGAGTGCAAAAGCTTTATGTTCCTGTTAGGTTAAAAGGAGGGGCAAAAGGTTGGAGAGAGCCGTGGTTTTCAAGGAATATTGGAAACTTGGTTCGAAGAAAAAGGGAGGCGTACATTAGATATAAGAAGCATGGAGTTAAGGAGATGTTTGAAAGATACATTGAATGTAAGAGGAATCTTAAGAGAGGAATTAGGAAAGCTAAAAGAAGGTACGAGGAAACTATGGCAAGCAGGGTGAAAACTAATCCAAAAGAGTTCTACAAATATGTTAATGGTAAAAGGAAAGCTCGAGACAAAATTGGTCCCTTAGAAAATCAGAGCGGAAAACTGTGTGTGGAGCCTAGAGAAATGGGGGAGATATTGAACAGTTTCTTTTCTTCGGTATTCACTAAGGAGAAGGATATTGGGAGATGTGAGATAAAAAAAGCAAATTGGGTAAATATGGGGAATATAGAGATTACAAAAGATGTAGTTTTAGGGCTTTTGAAGAATATAAAGGTGGATAAGTCTCTGGGACCAGACGGGATCTTCCTCAGGACATTGAGAGAAGTGAAGGAGGAAATAGCAGAGGCTCTGGCAGTAATTTTCCAAATGTCATTAGATATGGGGATAGTGCCGGATGATTGGCGCATTGCGCATGTGGTTCCGTTATTTAAAAAGGGTTCAAGGAGGAAGCCTGGCAACTATCGGCCTGTAAGTTTGACGTCTGTGGTAGGTAAATTAATGGAGAAAATTCTTAGAGATAGTACTTATAAACATCTGGATAGACAGGGTCTGATCAGGAGCACTCAAGATGGATTTGTGGGAGGAAGGTCATGTTTGACCAATCTGATTGAATTTTTTGAAGAGGTGACTAGGAATGTGGATGAGGATAGGGCAGTGGATGTTGTCTATATGGACTTCAGTAAGGCCTTCGATAAGGTACCACATGGAAGGTCAGTTCGGAAGGTGCAGTCTTTAGGTATAAATTTTGAGATAGTCAAATGGATTGAACATTGGCTGAAAGGGAGAGGCCAGAGAGTGGTAGTGGATAATTGTCTGTCAGGTTGGAGGCCGGTGACCAGTGGTGTGCCTCAAGGATCTGTATTGGGCCCATTGTTGTTCGTTATATACATTAATGATCTAGATGATGGGGTGGTGAATTGGATTGGTAAATATGCAGACGATACTAAGATAGGTGGAATAGTGGATAATGAAGAAGGTTTTCAAGGATTGCAGAGGGATTTGGGCTGCTTAGAAAAGTGGGCTGAAAAATGGCAGATGGAATTTAATGCTGATAAGTGTGAGGTGCTTCATTTTGGTAAGAAGAATCAGAACAGGACATACGTGGTAAATGGGAGAGCATTGAGGAATACAGAAGAGCAGAAAGATTTAGGAGTAACGGTACATCGTTCCCTGAAGGTAGAAACTCACGTGAATAGGGTGGTGAAGAAGGCTTTTAGTATGCTGGCCTTTATCAATCATTGCATGGAATATAGGAGTTGGGAGGTGATGTTGAGATTGTATAAGACGTTGGTGCGGCCTAATTTGGAGTTCTGTGTGCAGTTCTGGTCGCCTAATTATAGGAAGGATATAAACAGAGTGGAGAGAGTGCAGAGAAGGTTTACCAGAATGTTACCTGGGTTTAAGCATCTAGAGTATAGGGAGAGATTGGGCAGATTAGGTCTTTATTCTTTGGAGCGTAGAAGGTTGAGAGGGGATTTGATAGAAGTATTTAAGATTATGAAAGGGATAGACAGAGTGGATGTGGATAGACTATTTCCGTTAAGAGGAGGAAAGATTAAAACAAGAGGACATGAGTTAAGAATTAAGGGGCAGAGGTTTAGAGGTAACATGAGGGGGAACTTCTTTACTCAGAGAGTGGTAGCTGTGTGGAATGAGCTTCCGGGAGAAATAGTGGCGGCGGAGTCAATTGTATTATTTAAGAAAAGGTTGGACAGGTATATGGATGAGAAGAAGATGGAGGGTTATGGGCATTGTGCAGGGAGGTGGGACTAGAGAGGGGTGTTTGGTTCGGTGCGGACTAGAAGGGCCTAATGGCCTGTTTCCGTGCTGTAATTGTTATGTTATGTTATATGTTATGCAGTGACCTCCATCATGTTCAATTCGAGTTTATTGGCATCTGATTGTACAAATACAACCCGATGCAACAGCGTTCTCCGGTCCTCAGTGCAAAACACACAGACACATACCCAGACACACATACAGACAAACAATCCATACGCAGAATAAATATTCGTATATACAAATAAATAAATATTGTTTCAATTGGTACATGTTTGGGACAAAGACACATTCTTTTCCCTTTATTTCCCCCTGTGATCCTCAGTTTTAAATTTGCAATCAAACAATCAAACAATTCACATGCGATTGAAGTCCACATTCCAGATTTTATCCAAGTTTATTTGTATACATTTTGTATGCATTTTTTTATACACAGTTCCCTCATTTCAGGGCACCATAACGTTTGGGACATTTGCTTTCACACTTGTCTGTGATTCCTCAGGCATGTTTAATTGCCTGTAAGGAGCTGGTCTGGCTTCTCAGCTTCTGATCTCCTTTGGAGTCTGTAGTTGCCAGTTTTCAACATGAGGACCAGAGGTTGTGCCGATGAAAGTCGAAGAAGCTGTTATGAGGCTGAAAAACAGGAATAAAACAGTAAGAGATGTCGACCAATCCTTAGTATTACCAAAATCAACATCTTGGAACATCATTAAGAAGATGGAACGAACTGGTGAGCTCAGTGATTGCAAAGGGACCGGTATTTCCAAGGAAGACGCTCGCTACTGATGACCGAAGAATTCTCATCATAATGAAGAAAAATCTCCAAACATCTGTCCGACAGATCAGAAACACTCCCTAGGAGGCAGGTGTGGGTCCACAGAAGACTTCATGATCGGAAATGCAGATGGCATTGGACTTTCTGCATGCTGACCGTGGGGGTAATAGGTCAAGGTTGAATGTGTACCCTAGGCCCCTCTGAGAACCTGACCAACTTGGTGCAGCATATGAAATGACGTGTAGATGATTTAAAGCAAAGTGATCAATGTCGACTCCTGGGGGTCAATGGGACAATCCAAGGGGTTGATAAATGCCTGGGGGGTGTCCAGAGCGGTCAATATTTGCTGCGGGGTGGGGGGGGGGGGTCAATTGAACTTTTGCAGTGCAAAGTATGTGGGGGTATCTACAGAAAATAGCTCCAGTGGCAGGGGTGGCCAACCTCTGGTGTGAGCGGGCCTTGGTGGCCACCATGTTGTATTTGGCTTCACCCTTTAACTTAGTAGAAAGTGAACAGGAGGACAGGGGAGGGAGAAGAAAGAGGTATGTGTTCTTTATATGTCCCAGGGTGGGGGTGCACCACCCCCCCACCCCGGGCAGAGGCTAGAGCCTTCCCCCACCCTGGCCAGTGCTGCCAACCTCCTCCGACAGGTGAGGGGGAATTCCATGCCTGGAGGTCGATGAGGGATCAAGGATTCCATGAAGAGGTGGATGGTCTCATGAGTTTGGGGGTGAGCCCTGGATTAAAGAATGTTGGGGCTGACATGCAAAAACCATTGTGCCGTGGTTTAGTCCACACTGGCTTGAAGAGGAGTTGTCATCTTGTTCTTCCTGCGATAACACATCGGTGCTGCTCAGGTGAACTTGCTTCTTACCAACTCACTCATTTCAGTTAAAGATAATCATGGAGGGGATGAGAATGTGGGTTTTAAAGGAGTAACCAAATTAATATCATAGAAAACATTCCATGGTATGTTTTGGTAACTCAGCAAGGTTGAAAAACGACAATAGGCCAGCACAGTTAGATTACAGCCACCAGCAATCGTGTCTGGGGTTCGAATCTCATGCTGTCTGGAAGGAGTTTATACATTTTCCCCGTGTCTGTGTGGGTTTTCCCCAGGGGCTAAGGTTTCTTCCCACCGTTCAAAATGTACCGGGGGTTGTTGGTTAATGGGGTGTAATTGGGTGGCACAGACTCATGGGCCAGAAGGGCCTGTTTCTGTGCTGTGTATCTAGACGCAAATATTACTGAAATATTTTGCTTGAGAAAAATTGTCATTGGCCCATTTCTTGTGGAGTTCTGAAACCATGCACATAACGAGTCAATTAGGGACAATTAAAACAATGGTTTTCAAACCTTTTCCTTCCCACCTTCATCCCACCTTAAGCAATCCCTTACCAATCACAGAGCACCGATGGCCTAGGGATTACTTAAAGTGGGATGTGAGTGGGAAGAAAAAGGTTAAGAACCACTGGTCACTAAACCAAGATGAAAGAGAGATGAATTGCAGAGGAATGGAGTGATCGTTAAGACATGAAGATTCCAGCCTATCACTACACGTTGCAGTGGATAACAGGTACACAATAAAGCATATCATACCTAATTTACTGATATGACAAAGTGTTGCACTCACGAATGATCATAAAATAGAATTATCTACAGGTAAAGAAATAGACACCAATCATGTATTTTATCAATTTTAAAATAATTACCTACTTGCCAAATGCCACCAATGAGAAGTTTCACAATAGTTTCCACAAAGGGTCAGGTGTAATAGGTTTATGGGGGTTTTGATGCAACTCTTGAGTCATCTGCTGACCTGTGGTACCACAGCCATGATGTGGCTTATATAACAATTACAGCACAGAAACCGGCCAACTTAGTCCTTCTAATCATTTTTTTAAAAATTTTTTCACACAATCATATTGATCAAGATACATACATTTTCCTTCTTAAATATATACAGTGTCGTTTTCTCCCCCCCTTCCCTCCTCCCCTCCTTCCCTCCCTACCTCCCCTCCCATTTATTTAAAGTTGAGAATATAAGATACATTAAACCCGTCAAACAATGTTGTCACTCAATAAAAATAAACAAGAAATTCCACTGAGTCAGTTCTTTTCATTCTCTTCTCCTTCTGTCATTTTGGGTGGTAGATGTCCACGGTAGGTTTTCTCTATTATGTTTCATGTATGGCTCCCATATTTGTTCATATATTTCAATATTATTTCTTAAATTATATGTTATTTTTTCTAATGGAATACATTTATTCATTTCTAAATACCATTGTTGTATTCTCAAGTTATCTTCTAATTTCAAGGTTGACATAATACATTTTTTTGCTACAGCTAGGGCTATCCTAACAAATCTTTTTTGTGCTCCATCCAAATCGAGTCCAAATTCTTTGTTTTTTATGTTACTCAGGAGGAAGATCTCTGGGTTTTTTGGTATATTGCTTTTTGTGATTTTATTTAATATCTGGTTTAGATCTTCCCAAATTTTTTCATTTCTCACATGTCCAGATTGCATGAATTGTTGTTCCCATTTCTTTTTTACAACGAAAACATCTGTCAGATACTGTTGGGTCCCATTTATTTAACTTTTGAGGTGTGATGTATAGCCTGTGTATCCAGTTATATTGTATCATACGTAACCTTGTGTTTATTGTATTTCTCATAGTTTCGGAGCATAACTTCTCCCATGTTTCCTTCTTTATCTTTATGTTTAGATCTTGTTCCGATTTTTGTTTAGTTTTACCATTTGTTTCCTCATTCTCCTTTTCTTGTCGTTTAATATACATGTTTGTTATAAATTTTTTGATTATCATTGTATCTGTAATCACATATTCAAAGTTACTTCCCTCTGGTAACCTCAGACTGCTTCCCAATTTGTCCTTCAAGTAGGATCTCAGTTGGTAGTATGCCAACACTGTATCGTGAGTTATATTATATTTATCCTTCATTTGTTCAAAGGATAACAATTTATTTCCTGAAAAACAATTTTCTATTCTTTTGATCCCTTTTTTCTCCCATTCTCTAAAGGAAAGGTTATCTATTGTAAAAGGGATTAGCTGATTTTGTGTCAGTATTAGTTTTGGTAATTGGTAATTTGTTTTATTCCTTTCTACATGAATCTTCTTCCAAATGTTGAGCAGATGATGCAATACTGGAGAATTCCTACGTTGTATCAATTTTTCATCCCATTTATATATTATATGTTCAGGTATCTTCTCTCCTATTTTATCTAGTTCTAATCTAGTCCAATCTGGCTTTTCCCTTGTTTGATAAAAATCTGATAGGTATCTTAATTGTGCAGCTCTATAATAATTTTTAAAGTTTGGCAGTTGTAAGCCTCCTTGTTTATACCATTCTGTTAATTTATCTAGTGCTATCCTCGGTTTCCCCCTTTCCATAAAAATTTCCTTATTATTTTCTTTAACTCCTTGAAGAATTTCTCTGTCAAGTGTATTGGTAATGCCTGAAATAGGAATTGTATCCTTGGGAAAATGTTCATTTTAATACAGTTTATCCTTCCTATTAGTGTTAGTGGTAAGTCTTTCCAATGCTCTAAGTCGTCTTGTAATTTTTTCATTAGTGGATAATAATTGAGTTTATATAGATGGCCGAGGTTTATTTATTTTGTTTCTCTGTTTGTAATTTCGGTAGTTCAATTTTAGTTAAAAATTCATCTATTTTCTTTTCTTTCCCTTCGTTTTCAGTTTGATATAATTTTTCGTAGAATTCTCTGAAGTTTTCATTAATCTCCGTTGGATTATATGTGATTTGCTTGTCTTTTTTCCTTAATGCCAATACCATTCTCTTTGAAGAGGTACAAGGACTGCCTAAAGAAATCTCTTGGTGCCTGCCACATTGACCACCGCCAGTGGGCTGATAACGCCTCAAACCGTGCATCTTGGCGCCTCACAGTTTGGCGGGCAGCAACCTCCTTTGAAGAAGACCGCAGAGCCCACCTCACTGACAAAAGGCAAAGGAGGAAAAACCCAACACCCAACCCCAACCAACCAATTTTCCCCTGCAACCGCTGCAACCGTGTCTGCCTGTCCCGCATCGGACTTGTCAGCCACAAACGAGCCTGCAGCTGACGTGGACATTTACCCCCTCCATAAATCTTCGTCCGCGAAGCCAAAAGAAGTTTGTTCTGTCTTAAGCTGCCATGCTAGAATTTTGTGCGTTTTTTCTCCTAGTTCATAATATTTGTGTTTTGTCTTCATTATATTTTTCTCCACCTTATATGTTTGTAGTGTTTCATATTTTATTTTTTTATCTGCCAATTCTCTTCTTTTAGTTGTATATATAATCAGGTAAGAACTAAGAAGGGAAAGAAAGGGAAGAAAGAAAGTATGGGGGGAATTGCTAATTCAAAATAAAGGGTGTGACACGATTAATATTTTGCATTTAACAGCAACTTGTACAATGTTTCGTTCTGCATTTTATTGAGCTCTTAATGACAGACCCCACTCAGTTCACTGGAACTTGAAAACAAACATGGTGTGACCAGTGGAATTGGACTGCGTTCCCGCACTAGCGCTTCAGAGATAATTTCTATATTTGCTATTTCCCTTTCCAACTGCTCTGTTTCCTGATTGTAGTCCTTCTTCATCTTGGTTACATAACTTATTATTTGCCCTCTGATGAACGCTTTCATTGCATCCCATAGTATAAACTTATCTTTCACTGATTCCGTATTTATTTCAAAGTACATTTTAATTTGTCGTTCAATTAATTCTCTAAAATCCTGCCTTTTAAGTAGCATGGAATTTAATCTCCATCTATACATTCTTGGAGGGATGTCCTCTAACTCTATTGTCAATAACAGGGATGTGTGGTCCGATAATAGTCTAGCTTTATATTCCGTTTTCCTAACTCTGTCTTGCTTGCGAGCTGATAACAGGAATAGGTCTATTCTTGAGTATGTTTTATGTCTACCCGAATAATATGAATATTCCTTTTCCTTTGGGTGTTGTTTCATCCATATATCCAAAAGTTGCATTTCTTGCATCGATTTAATTATAAATTTGGTTACTTTGTTCTTTCTGTTAATTTTTTTCCCAGTTTTATCCATGTTTGAATCCAAATTAAGGTTGAAATCCCCTCCTATTAATATGTTCCCTTGCGTGTCTGCTATCTTCAAAAAAATATCTTGCATAAACTTTTGATCTTCTTCGTTAGGTGAATATACATTGAGTAGATTCCAAAACTCCGAATATATCTGACATTTTATCATTGCATATCTCCCTACTGGATCTATTATTTCCTCTTCTATTTTGATTGGTACCTTTTTACTGATTAATATAGCTACTCCTCTAGCTTTTGAATTATACGACGCTGCTGTTACATGTCCTATCCAATCTCTCTTTAATTTCTTGTGCTCCATTTCAGTTAAATGTGTTTCTTGCACGAATGCTATATCAATTTTTTCTTTTTTCAGTAAATTTAGCAGTTTCTTCCTTTTGATTTGGTTATGTATTCCGTTAATATTTAAAGTCATATAGTTCAGCGTAGCCATTTCATACTTTGTTTATCTTCCCTTTCCGTTTCCTCATCATCACCTTTCCTTCTTATCCATTTCTGTTTTCTTGTTTTGAACACTTTATAAGACAACATTTCTAAAACATCAAACATTTCTCTTATTCTCCTATCTAAAATTCCTTTAACCCCACTATCCCCTCCCCTTCCTGAGTTGCCCTTTATCCCTTGTCAGGCAACCACATCTCCCCTCTCCATTTGGATTTGCGAATTCACTCGCAAGCGTCAACTGATTTCGCAGTGACCGTAACTCCTCCCCATCCAGCCTCCCCCGGAAAAGATTTTAATTTTCATATACAACAAAGGTCACTCTCTTAATTCCCCCCAATCTTTCTTTCTTCCCTTTCTTTCCCTTTTTAGTTCTTACCTGATTATATATACATACACACATACACACACATATATATATATATATATATATACCTACATACGCACATACATATAGTTTGTGGTCATTTTTGTTCTCGTTACATGTCTTCATCTCTCTGTCTGTTTTGTAGTTGTTCTGCAAATTTTCGTGCTTCCTCTGGATCCAAGAATAGTCTGTTTTGCTGCCCTGGAATAACTATTTTAAGTACCGCTGGGTACTTTAGCATAAATTTATATCCTTTTTTCCATAGGATCACTTTTGCTGTTTTAAACTCCTTTCTCTTCTTCAGGAGTTCAAAACATGTCTGGATAGAAAAAAAATTTTTGACCTTTGTATTCCAGTGGTTTTTTGTCTTCTCTTATTTTCTTCATTGCCTTCTCCAATATATTTTCTCTTGTTGTATATCTTAGGAATTTTACTAAAATGGATCTTGGTTTTTGTTGTGGCTGTGGTTTAGAGGCTAATGTTCTATGTGCCCTTTCTATTTCCATTTCTTCCTGTAATTCTGGTCTTCCTAGGACCCTGGGGATCCAATCTTTTATTTTCTTGCGCGGTTGAGCACTTTTGTTTGGCTCCGTGAGCCATTTTTGTAGTCCCGAGTTCGGGGCTTCAGCTGACCTGAGGGAGCGGGCTTCTCTCTCCACGGCAGGCCTCCTCGGACAGGTAAGGCCTTTTCTTCTTCTCTTCTTCCCGTTGCTTTTGGCTTTTCTTTCTTCGCTGCCATTTTCTCCACACTTTTACTTTCACTTTATTTTGGTTTTTGTGTTTGTGCCTTTGTTTTTTCACTGTCTTTTTTTTACTTTTCCGGAGAGGGCTGGAGTTCCCCGACTGGCCACTACTCCATCACGTGACTCTTCCCAGTCCTTCTAATCCATACCAAACACTTTCTCCCACCTAATCCCACTGAGCCGTGACCCTCCATTCCTTCCCCGTCCATATACAAATCCAACTTCTCCTTAAATACTAATATCGAGCCTGTCTCCACCACTTCGTCCGGAAGCTCGTTCCACACGCCCACCACTCTCAGAGTAAAGAAGTCCCCCCTCATGTTTCCTCTAAACTTTTGCCCATGAACTCTCAGCTCATCTCCTCTTGTTTGTATCTCCCCCTTTCTTAAAGGAAAAGTCTCTCCACGTCAATTCCATCTATACCCCTGATAATTTTAAATACATCAATCAAATCCCCTCTCAACTTTTGACATTCCAAAGAATAAAGTCCTAACGTATTTAACCTTTCCCTATAACTTAGACCCTGTAACCCCGGCAACATCCTCGTAAATTTTCTTTGCACTCTCTCCAAATTATTGATATCCTTCCGATACTTTGATGACCAAAACTGTACAGAATTCTCCAGGTTTGGCCTCACCAATGCCTTGGACAATTGTAACATAACATCCCAGCTCCTCGACTCAATGCTCTGATTTAAAAAGCCAACATACCATAAGCTTTCTTCACCACCCTATCCTCATGTGACTTCACCTTCAGGGAACTAGTTATCATTATTCCTAGATCCCTCTGTTCTACTGAACTCTTCAATGCCCATCCATTCACCATGTATGCCCTATTTCAATTAACCCTTCCAAAATGTAACACCTCACACTGATCTGCAGTAAACTCCATCTGCAATCTTTCTGCCCATCTTCTCACTGGCCTAAATCCCTCTGCAAGCTTTGAAACCATCTTCACCATCCACAGCTTCTCCTATCTTAGTATCACCCGCAGACTTACGAATCCAATTCCCACCCCATCATCCAGATCATTCATGTAAATGGACCCAATACTGAACCCTAAGGCTCACCACTAGTCACCGGCCTCCAATCTGACAAACCGTTCTGGACCACCACTCTCTGGCATCTCCCATTCACCCTTTGTTGAATCCATTTTACTCCTACAATGTTAAAACCTAACGATTGAACCTTCCTAACTAACCTTCCCTGAGGAACCTTATCAAAGGCCTTACTAAAGTCCATATAGACAACATCCACTGCCTTCCCCTCATCAAACATGATCTTCCCCTCACAAATCCACATGGACTGTTCCTAATCAAACCTTGCCCATCCAAATATTGATATCTACCATTTCTAAGAATACTTTCCATGAACTGACCCACTACTGACGTCAAACGTACAGGCCTACAACTACCAGCTTTAGTCCCAGCACCTTTTCTAAACACTGGAACTCCATGAGTCACCCTGCAATCCTCCGGCACCATTCCCGATACTAATAACATTGAAACATCTCCGTCAAAGCCCCTACTATTTCTGCACTAACCTCCCACAAGGTCCAAGGGAATATCTTGTCAGGACCCAGAGATTAATCCACCTTTGTTCTCCTTAAAAGCCTCAGACCTTCCTCTTCTTTAATCAACATTGTTTCCATGTGACTTATTCTCTACTTATTTCCCTGACATTACACAGATCGATATCCTTCCCCTTAGTAAATACTGAAGAAAAAAAACTGTTCAAAATCTCCCCATCTCCTTTGGCTCCATGTCCAGAAACTAGATAATTAATGGAGAGAATTTTGTTAAGATGGTTTCTCCAAACCTCCCTCTTTCCAATGGCCCTCTTGAGTTTCTAGGCTAGTTTTGACACCAGGTTGCTTCTTCAGTTCCTGCAATGATCTTCTGTTCCGTTGGATCATTTTGTGTGAACAAACAATCGTAGAAGAGAGTTTCTCCAAACACTCTGACAGTAAAATCAAGTTCGTGCAACATGTCGTACATTACAGCCAAGCCCAATAGAAACTGTTCTGAAGAGAGTCTTTTCAACAGACCTGTCACTCCCAGATCTTGTTTCATCCTTCGTTGCTTCTTCAACGAAGAAGATTTGTCGCACTGCTAGAACTGTCTGGAACACGCTAGCAAACCAGCTGGTGGCCAGAACACGGCCTGTGTTGCAAAAGTGTTGTTCTAGTTGAGAGGCACCTTCAGACAGTTCCTTTTGATTTCGAGGTGATCTACTGTAAACAGATGACAGTTTGTCCAGAAATTATTAGTTCCACGAACCTCTCTCACCCAGTCACCGACTGCAAGTTCTAATCTGTGATTAAAATAGTGCCAGATTTGACGCCAAGCATCACCCTCGTCCCATCACTACCAAATGCTATAAGGTTCTGTTTCAAGCAAGAGTTATCAAACTCATGGTGACTGAGACAGTTCAACAGGTCCTTCTGATCAGGCAGTTCAATTAAATCGAAAAACATAAAATGGAAATCACCTTCACATTTCAAATTAACTACTAGGGCCGGCTTAATGCTCAGGCCCGCCAATTCATCGATGAGAACAGAAATGTTGCCATTTATCTGCTCGAGATGCTAGCAAATTTTCTTTTTTCCTATTCGTGGCGATGTGATTAATTATCTCTGAAGCGCTAGTGCGGGAACGCAGTCCAATTCCACTGGTCACACCATGTTTGTTTTCAAGTTCCAGTGAACTGAGTGGGGTCTGTCATTAAGAGCTCAATAAAATGCAGAACGAAACATTGTACAAGTTGCCTTTAAATGCAAAATATTAATCGTGTCACACCCTTTATTTTGAATATTTTATTTAAAATTTTAAGACCTCAATACATTCAATTAATAATGAATTATATATACAAGATAATACATGTGGTATATATATTAATCCCTCCCTCCCTTCCACCTCCCTCCCACTCCACCACCCACCTCCCTCCCAACCCACCCACCTCCCTGCCACCCCACCCACCTCCCTCCCTTCTACCCCACCCCCTCCCTCTCACCCCACCACCTCCCTCCCATCCCACCACCTCCCTCCCACCCCACTCCACCACCTCCCTCCCTCCTTACCCACCGCCTCCCTCCCACCCACCCCACTGCCTCCCTCCCACCCACCCCACCATCTCCCTCCCTCCCTCCCACCCCGTTGCCTCCCTCACTCCCACTCCACCGTCTCCCTCCCAAATCCCCCTATGAAAGGAGATTATCAATGAATATAGGTTCAAATCCACCGCCGTAAAACTGAAACCCACCATTAGAATGAGTTATTGAAGCTTAAATTTTCAAACCAACTAGTTGTAAATGTGGGCTCCATATTTTCAAAGAGAAGTGATAATTATAACCATATAACCATATACAGCACAGAACAGGCCTGTTTGGCCCTACTAGTCCGGAACAAATCCCCACCCTCCTAGTCCCACTGACCAGCACCTGGTCCATACCCTCCAATCCTCTCCCCTCCATGTAATTATCCAGTCTTTCCTTAAATGTAAATAACGTCCTTGCTTCAACCACCTCTGCCGGAAGCTTATTCCACATCTCAACCACCCTTTGTGTGAATAAATTTCCCCTCATGTTCCCCTTATAATTTTCCCCCTTCAATCTCAAACCATGGCCTCTGGTTTGAATATCCCCCACTTTTAATTGAAAAAGCCTATCCACGTTGACTCTCTCTGTCCCTTTTAAAATCTTGAACACCTCCATCAAATCCCCCCTCAATCTTCTACGCCCCAGAGAAAAAAACCCCAGGCTGCTCAACCTTTCTCTTTAACTCAAACCCTGACATCCTGTCAACATTCTCGTGAACCTTCTCTGCACTCTCTCTATTTTGTTTATATCTTTCCTATAATTTGGTGACCAAAACTGTACACAGTACTCCAAATTTGGCCTCACCAATGCCTTGTACCATTTCATCATAACCTCCCTACTCTTGAATTCAATACTCCGACTTATGAAGGCCAACATTCCAAATGCCTTCTTCACCACACCATCTACCTGAGTATCAGCCTGGAGGGTACTATTTACCATCACTCCTAAATCCCTTTGTTGCTCTGCACTCCTCAATTGTCTACCATTCAATGTATATGACCTAGTTAGATATGACCTATTTCGATTCACGCAAATCATGTTATTTTTTCAAAAGGAATACAAGATCTTATTTCAGAATGCCATCTCTACATCCCCAAATCCATGGAATAGCGACACATTTCCTTGAAACAGCTAAAGCCAGTCACAAAAATTCAAGTGCATACAGTTAATCTTAATTCTAAACTAAACATGTTAGTATTTCCCAAGGAAAATAACATCGGGTCTAATGGAAGTTTAACCTTTGACACTTTCTCTAAAAATGCTTGAATTTGTATCCAAAAACAACTTAACCTTAACACACTGCCAAGTTTAGTGGGGAAAAGAAAACCTTTGTGACATGGGAAGCATAATTCTTTCACAGTTGTCACATCCTCTTCCAAGAACATCTTCACCTGCTCCATCTTCAACCAGTTGCACAGCAGGTGTGAGCTTTTCGCCATTTGTGATCAGCAATCATATTTTCTGGGAGGCTTCAAGCGTGCTCTCCGATCGACTCCATCGTAGAATATTTGGTATCTCGGCATCTGAGAAGCCATGGGGTTGTTGGGGAGAAAAATTTTCTTCAGTGTTTGTGAGTAAAACGCACAGACTGTGGATGCAGAGGACTTGAAATCACGTGTCGAAAATCATACTCTTTGGCAAAATTCTGGAATTCTCTCCAGGTGTAGACAATTTGAGGAATTCCATATCTTGTAAAGATTGATCTCAAATATTTGATCACATAAGCAGCGGACAAATGAGGAAGCAGCGCAATCTCCAGATAGTTCGATCGATAATCAATGACCAGCAAATAATCCTTTCTATCCATGTGGAACAGATCAGTCCCAACTTTCTGCCTTGGTTCCGCTGGTAAGTCATGGGTTCTTTAATCTGCTTTGTGTGATGTTTCAAACGGGTCTCACAGCTGGAAACTATCCTGTCGATGTCAGCATTTATCCCTGGCCAATAAACTGCAGTTCTGGCCCTCCTTTTTCATTTTTTTCCATACCCTTTTCAGCATCTTTTGTCACAGTGATAGAGGAATGATAATTCTACTCTGTCTGAATAGAAGCCCATTGACAACATTCAGCTCAACTCGGATGTTGTAGTATGGCTGACATTCCCCTCCAGCCCATCCTTCATTCAGATTCCTGACGATCTTCTGTAGAACTGTGGCCTTTTCTGTTTTAGCTGTGATCTGTTTTGGATTTCATGTCATGTGGGAAGAGATTCAGTGATCAGATTTATGTGGAGATTCACGTTGGTCTCTGTGGAATCCTCATTGTGTGCTTCAGTCTGAGTCATTGCCCTGGATAACACATCAGCTAACACAATAAGTTTCCCTGGTGTGTACATCAATTCAAACTCATAATGTTGCTGCTTCACCATCAGTCTTTGGATTCTCAGGGACATTTACTGAGATTTTTCTTGATTATCACCAATAACAGCTTGTGGTCTGTCTCTGTCATGGATGTTGGTAGATCATACTGTGGAATTTCTCAAGTCCGTAGACCAAACCTAGACTTTCGTTCTCTATCTGCGCATATCAACATTCAGATGTGGTCATCGTCCTTGATGCGTACGCAACTGGCCTCCAATCTTCTCCCACATCCTGAAGCATCTGTAGATATTTTTGCACTTCTGGATGCATCAAAGAATGCCAAATTACTGGTTCTATAGTTAGAGTGGTCTTCATTTATCCCCATTCTTCCTCATGGTTGGTCATCCACTTGAATTCACATTTGTCCTGTAACAATTTCCTTGGTACATTGTTTTGGAAGACAGGTTTGGTGTGAATTTACCAATGAAATGGATCATTTCCAGAACTTTCCAAATGCCTTTTTTGTCAGTGGGTGTGGGCATCTCTAGAATTGCATTCACCTTGCTCTTGTCTGGCTCCACATCTGCTTCCAACAGTTGATCTCCCAGAAAAGTGATTTCCTTCTCTCCAAACATATCTTTTTCTCTGTTTCTTTACCCAGAGGGTGGTGAATCTGTGGAATTCATTGCTCTCGTTGAATGGCGGAGCAGGCTCGAAGGGCCAAATGACCTATCTTCTATATTTTTGGTGCATTGTAGCACTTTGAGCCTTTTGTTGTGTTGCTTTTGAGTAGATCCCCAGAGGATCATGTCATCCATGTACACACGTACCCATTGATGTCTTCTATGATGTGCTCCATTGTCCTGTGGAACATTTCCGGAACTGAGGAAATTCCAAAAGGCATCCTCAGACAGGAGGATCAGCCAAACAGTGTACTGAGTGTGCAGTATTTTGTGCTATCTTCCTGCAGTTTTATTTGCCTGAAGCCCCGGGATACATCCAATTTTGTGAAAAACTTTTCACCAGCCATCTCACTTTTATCCCTGATAATGTCCCCTCTTTATATTGGCATTCAAGTCTTTTGGGTCCATGCACACCTGCAGGTTACCGTTCTTCTTTTTGATACACACCATTGAATTCACCCATGCTGTGAGATCCTCCACTTTCTTTATGACCCCTAGTGACGCCATTCGGTCGAGTTTCTGGTTGAGTTTTTCTTATAGTGGCACTAGAACCCACCTTGGGGCAGGCACTACTGGCTGTGTGTCCTCCTTTAACTACAACAGGATGAATGGATACATTTTGTGCCATTACCACCAAGTACCTGTATGTCAGAAACATTGGTAACCACAGATTTAGTCCTTAAAATGTTCTTACAGTGCCAGGCTTTGAATTTAAGATTCAAACAGTGAAATATTACATGAAATTTCTTTTTGCCTGCTGCAAGGCAGACAGATTTGCCACCAGCAGGAATTGCCTAAATGCCTTTTACAGTCTTACAGTCCAATTTACAGTCTGTCTTACAGTCAGACGCAGTCAGAGAGAGAGAAGCAAAAGAGCGTCCCTCCAGAGTCACTGAGTGCCCATAGATTCACCTCCAGCACTTACACAGCCCACACAGATTCCAGTCCAAACCATTGACAACCTGAGCTCCAGATCTGAACCTCTGGCACAATCAAGAACCCTTCAGCCCCCTCGACACTTACTGGCATCCTGATTCCAATACCTGGTACCCCTCCAGTCAGTTTGAACCAGTCGCCAGCAGCCCACAGCTTCCACGGATTCCTCGCCCCGAGCTGCCAGCAGCCTGCCACATGCACTAGTCTCTCAGCCGCAGATCTCCCTCACTGGTCTGCCACCGTGGTCACTGTCCCTGTGGATTGTCTCTTACACTTCTCCTTCTCATGTGGGGGATGATCTTCCCGTCCTCTGGTGCCCTGCTCCAGTCCTCCACTTCCTCCGAGTCTGCAGCCCCTCGTGGCTGTTGCCAATTAATAGGCACCACCATCTTGGGTGCAGACCGACGGTCGTGGGATTTCAAATAAAAACCCACACTGGCTCCCTCAATGGGCCATTCAAAACCCATTCAGAGCCAACAGCCTGGCAGCTGGACCCCACAGGAGCGCGACATCTCCACTCCCTCGGACCCCGTGGGTCTCTCACTCATTTTCCTCCATCATTCTTCATCTTGTCCCCCAGTGATCATTTCTCTTTGCTTCCCCTGGAAATGTTTCTGTGAAGCCCCTGTGTGCAGTGAATATCCACTTCTGCTCCTCAAACACTGAATCCCACCCTGTCTGTAAGGAGTTTGCATGTTCTCCCCATGTCTGCATCGGTTTTCCCCAGGGTCTCCAGTTTCTTCCCACCCTTCAAAATGAACAGGTTTGTAGGTTAATTGGGGTAAATTGAGTGGCACGGGTTGAAATAGCCAGAATTTGTTTCCACTGTGCTGGAAATAAATTTAAATTTAATTTAACATTGGACAAATGTTACTTCTTAGAATATTTACATTTATCTTTTCTATTAATTTCATAAAAGTTTCATGCAGCGTTTATCGTGCTCCCAACATACTAAGGACATTTTTCATTCATATAGTCCTTTTTACAACTTTAGGATGTCTTCATGTGCTTTAAAGTCAATGCAAAATTGCAAGTGTAGCCGTGAGGATCAGGTTGCAGCCAAATCATACACAGAGAAGACCCATAGCACCATAGAGCACAAAAAAACAGGCCATTCAGCCCTTCTAGTCTGTGTCAATCATTGTTCAGCTCGTCCCACTGACCTGCACCCATTCCATAACCCTCCAGACCTCTCCCATCCATGTATCTACCCAATTAATTCTTAAAACTCCAGATCAAGTCCACACTCACAATATCAGATGGCAGCTCATTCCACACTCCCACCACTCTCTTTTTTTAAAATTTTTTATTTTTCACACTATAAACCACATTGATCAAGATACATACATTTTCCTTTTCAAATATATACAGTGTCGTTTTCTCCCCCCCCCCTCCTCCCCTCCCTCCCTCCCTACCTCCCTCCCCATTCATTTAAAGTTCAGAATCTAAGATACATTAAACCCGTCAAACAATGTTGTCACTCAATAAAAATAAACAAGAAATTCCACTGAGTCAATTCTTTTCATTCCCTTCTCCTTCATTCATTTTAGGTGGTAGATGTCCTCGGTAGGTTTTCTCTATTGTGTTTCATGTATGGCTCCCATATTTGTTCAAATATTGTAATGTTATTTCTTACATTATATGTTATTTTTTCTAATGGAATACATTTATTCATTTCTAGAAACCATTGTTGTATTCTCAAGTTATCTTCTAATTTCCAGGCTGACATAATACATATTTTTGCTACAGCTAGGGCTATCCTAACAAATCTTTTTTGTGCACCATCCAAATCGAGTCCAAATTCTTTGTTTTTTATGTTACTTAAGAGGAAGATCTCTGGGTTTTTTGGTATATTGTTTTTTGTGATTTTATTTAATTTCTGGTTTAGATCTTCCCAACATTTTTCCACTTTCTCACATGTCCAGATTGCATGAATTGTTGTTCCCGTTTCCTTTTTACAGCGAAAACATCTGTCAGATACTGTTGGGTCCCATTTATTTAACTTTTTTTAAAAATTTTTATTTTTCACACTATAGATCACATTATTCAAGATATACACATTTCTCCTTTCAAATATATACAGTGTCGTTTTCTCCCCCCCCTCCTCCCCTCGCCCCCCCCCCCACCTCCCCCTCCATCCATTCAAAACTCTGAGTCCAAGATACATCAAACCCATCAAACAACCTGGAAATTGGAAGATAATTTGAAAATACAACAATGGTATATAGAAATGAATAAATGTATTCCATTAGAAAAAATTACATATAGTTTAAGAAATAATATTGAAATATTCGAACAAATATTGGAGCCTTACATTAAATACAATAGCGAAAACCTACCGGGGACAATCATTACCTAAGTTAACGGAAGGAAAAGGAAATGAAAAGAATGGACTCAGTAGAATTTCTGGTGTATTTTTATTGAATGACAACATTGTCTGACTGGTTTAATGTATCCTAGATTGTATACCTTAAATGGACGGGAGGGGGGAGGTAGGGAGGGTGGGATGGGAGGAGGGAGGGGGGGGAGAAAATGGCACTGTATATGTGTGAAAAGGAAAAAGTGTGTACCATGGTTAATGGGATTTATGGTGTGAAAAATAAAAAATTTAAAAAAAAACCCATCAAACAATGTTGTCACTCAACATTAACGAACAAAAACTTCCACTGAGTCAATTCTTTCCATTCTCTTTTCCTTTTGTCATTTTAGGTGATAGATGTCCCGGTAGGTTTTCTCTATTATATTCCATGTATGGCTCCCATATTTGTTCAAATAATGTTATATTATTTCTTAAACTATATGTTATTTTTTCTAATGGAATACATTTATTCATTTCTATATACCATTGCTGTATTCTCAAGTTATCTTCTAATTTCCAGGCTGACATAATACATATTTTTGCTACAGCTAGGGCTATCCTAACAAATCTTTTTTGTGCCCCATCCAAATCGAGTCCAAATTCTTTGTTTTTTATGTTACTTAGGAGGAAGATCTCTGGGTTTTTTGGTATATTGCTTTTTGTGATTTTATTTAATATCTGGTTTAGATCTTCCCAAAATTTTTCCACTTTCTCACATGTCCAGATTACATGAATTGTTGTTCCCATTTCCTTTTTACAACGAAAACATCTGTCAGATACTGTTGGGTCCCATTTATTTAACTTTTGAGGTGTAATGTATAGCCTGTGTATCCAGTTATATTGTATCATATGTAACCTCGTGTTTATTGTATTTCTCATAGTTCCGGAGCATAACTTCTCCCATGTTTCATTCTTTATCTTTATGTTTAGATCTTGTTCCCATTTTTGTTTAGTTTTACCATTTGTTTCCTCGTTCTCCTTTTCTTGCAGTTTAATATACATGTTTGTTACAAATTTTTTGATTATCATTGTGTGTGTAATCACATATTCAAAATTACTTCTCTCTGGTAACCTCAGACTGCTTCCCAATTTGTCCTTCAAGTAGGATCTCAGTTGGTAATATGCCAACACTGTATCGTGAGTTATATTATATTTATCTTTCATTTGTTCAAAGGATAATGATTTATTTCCCGAAAAGCAATTTTCTATTCTTTTGATCCCTTTTTTCTCCCATTCTCTAAAGGAAAGGTTATCTATTGTAAAAGGGATTAGCTGATTTTGCGTCAGTATTAGTTTTGGTAGTTGGTAATTTGATTTATTCCTTTCTACATGAATCTTCTTCCAAATGTTGAGCAGATGATGCAATACTGGAGAATTCCTACGTTGTACCAATTTTTCATCCCATTTATATATTATATGTTCAGGTATCTTCTCCCCTATTTTATCTAGTTCAAATCTAGTCCAATCTGGCTTTTCCCTTGTTTGATAAAAATCTGATAGGTATCTTAATTGTGCGGCTCTATAATAATTTTTAAAGTTTGGCAGTTGTAAGCCTCCTTGTTTATACCATTCTGTTAATTTATCTAGTGCTATCTTCGGTTTCCCCCCTTTCCATAAAAATTTCCTTATTATTTTCTTTAACTCCTTGAAAAATTTCTCTGTTAAGCGTATTGGTAATGCCTGAAATAGGAATTGTATCCTTGGGAAAATGTTCATTTTAATACAGTTTATCCTTCCTATTAGTGTTAGTGGTAAGTCTTTCCAATGCTCTAAGTCGTCCTGTAATTTTTTTCATTAGTGGATAATAATTGAGTTTATATAGATGGCCGAGATTTTTATTTATTTGTATACCTAGGTATCTTATTGCTTGCGTTTGCCATCTGAATGGTGATTCTTTCTTAAATTTTGAGAAATCCGCATTATTCATTGGCATTGCTTCACTTTTATTTGCATTAATCTTGTATCCCGACACTTCTCCATATTCCTTCAATTTCTTATGTAATTCTTTTATTGATATTTCTGGTTCTGTTAAGTATACTATAACGTCATCTGCAGATAAACTGATTTTATATTCCTTGTCTTTTATTTTTATCTCTTTTATTTTATTTTCTGTTCTTATCAGTTCTGCTAGTGGTTCTATGGCTAACGCGAACAATACGGGCGATAGTGGGCATCCCTGCCATGTTGATCTGCTTAAGTTAAATTGTTTTGATATATATCCTTTTACTGTCACTTTCGCCAATGGCCCCTTATATAATGCTTTAATCCAATTAATATATTTCTCTGGTAAACTGAATTTTTGTAGTACTTTGAATAAATAATTCCATTCTACTCTGTCAAAGGCCTTCTCTGCGTCTAAAGCAACCGCTACTGTTGAAGCTTTATTTCCTTCTACTACATGAATTAATTTAATAAATTTACAAATATTGTCTGTTGTTCGTCTTTTTTTAATAAATCCAGTTTGGTCTAGATTTACTATTTTTGGTACATTGTCGGCTAATCTGTTTGCTAATAGTTTAGCTATTATCTTATAATCTGTGTTAAGTAAAAATATTGGTCTATATGATGCTGGTGTGAGTGGATCTTTCCCTTGCTTTAGTATTACTGTAATTATTGCTGTTTTACATGAATCTGGTAAGCTTTGTGTTTTATCAATCTGGTTGATTACTTCCAGGAGGGGAGGAATTAATAAATCTTTAAATGTTTTATAGAATTCTATTGGGAATCCATCCTCTCCTGGTGTTTTATTATTCGGTAGTTTTTTTATTATCTCTTGTATTTCTACTATTTCAAATGGTTCTGTTAATTTATTTTGTTCCTGTTTGTAATTTCGGTAGTTCAATTTTAGTTAAAATTAGTTAAAATTTTAGTTAAAATTAGTTAAAATTCTTTTTTTGAACACTTTATAAGACAACATTTCTAAAACATCAAACATTTCTCTTATTCTCCTATCTAAAATTCCTTTAACCCCACTATCCCCTCCCCTTCCTGAGCTGCCCTTTATCCCTTGTCGGGCAACCACATCTCCCCTCTCCATTTGGATTTGCGAATTCACTCACAAGCGTCAACTGATTTCGCAGTGACCGTAACTCCTCCCCACCCAGCCCCCCCAGAAAAGATTTTAATTTTCATATACAACAAAGGTCACTCTCTTAATTCCCTCCTTACTTCCTCTCTTCCCTTTCTTTCCCTTATTAATTCTTATCTATACTCTATATATTTTCTTTTAAATACGGATACACTCATGTACACACATATATACATACATATACACACACACACATATATATATATATATATATATATATATATACCCATATACACACATACATATAGTTCGTGGTCATTTTTGCTCTCGTTACATGTCTTCATCTCTCTGTCTGTTTTGTAGTTGTTCTGCAAATTTTCGTGCTTCCTCTGGATCCAAGAATAGTCTGTTTTGCTGCCCTGGAAGAACTATTTTAAGTACCGCTGGGTACTTTAGCATAAATTTATATCCTTTTTTCCATAGGATCGCTTTTGCTGTTTTAAACTCCTTCCTCTTCTTCAGGAGTTCAAAACTTATATCTGGATTGAAAAAAAATTTTTGACCTTTGTATTCCAGTGGCTTTTTGTCTTTTCTTATTTTCTTCATTGCTTTCTCCAATATATTTTCTCTTGTTGTATATCTTAGGAATTTTACTAAAACGGATCTTGGTTTTTGTTGTGGCTGTGGTTTAGGGGCTAATGTTCTATGTGCCCTTTCTATTTCCATTTCTTCCTGTAATTCTGGTCTTCCTAGGACCCTGGGGATCCAATCTTTTATAAATTCTCTCATATTCTTGCCTTCTTCATCTTCCTTAAGGCCCACTATCTTTATATTATTTCTTCTATTATAATTTTCCATTATATCTATTTCTCTTTTAAGTCCTCTATGGCTGTTTCTCGTTCTTCCACCTTGTCCACTCTTTTTCCTATATCTGTCATGACCATCTCTAATCTATTCATTTTTTCTTCTGTACTTTTTATTCTTCTTTTTATTTCACTAAATTCTTGTGATTGCCATTCTTTTACTGATTCCATATATTCTTTAAAAAAATATATATCCATTGTCTTGCCTTTCCCTTCATCTTCCATTTCTCTATGTTCTTCTTCCTCTGGGTTGGTCATCTGTTGTTTCCTTGTTTTCATTTTACTCTCTTCTTTCTTGTTCTCGTTGTTTTCTATGTTCTGTTCTTGTTGTTGTGTTGTAGCTGTCATTCTTAGCTGTGGAGATCGACTCCTCAGCTGGTCCCCTCTCCCGTCAGTGTTTTTTTTGTCATGTGCGGTTGCGCACTTTTGCTTGGCTCCGCGAGCCATTTTTGTAGTCCCGAGCTAGGGACTTCGACTGACCTGAGGGAGTGGGCTTCTCTCTCCGCGGCGGGCCTCCTCGGACAGGTAAGGCCTTCACCTTCTTCTTCCCATGTCTTTTCTTCTTCTCTTCTTCCCGTTGCTTTCGACTTTTCTTTCTTCGCTGCCATTTTCTACCCACCTTTACTTTCACTTTATATTAATTTTTGTGTTTGTGCCTTTGTGTTTTCTGTGGTTTTTTTTAACTTTTCCGGAGAGGGCTGGAGTTCCCCGACCGGCCACTACTCCATCACGTGACTTCCCCCCTCCCACCACTCTCTGAGTGAAGAAGTTCCCCCTTTCACTTTAAAGCCATGTCCTCTTGTGTTTATCTCTCCTAATCTCAGTGGAAAGTGCCTACTTGCATTTACTCTATCTATAACCCTCATAATTTTGTAAACCTCTATCACATCTCCCATTATTCTTCTTTGTTCTGAGGAATAAAGTCCTAACCTGTTTAATCTTTTCCTTTAACTCAACTCCTGAAGATCCAGCAACATCCTAGTAAATCTTCTCCACTCCCTTTCAATCTTATTGATATCCTTCCTGTAGTTTGGCGAGCAGGTCTGCACATAATATTCCAAATTGGCCTCACTAATGTCTTATACAACCTCACCATAACATCCCAACTCCTGGACTCAATACTTTGATTTATAAAGGCCAAGATGCCAAAAGCTTTCTTTACAACCCTACAACGACAAACAACAAGGGAAGTCTTTTCAAGCATGAAAATAATGTTTAATTCTTACCAAAAAAATACTAGCTGCCACCAATCACCAACACCTCCCCACCAAGACCCTGTTCCTTCCTGGGAGCCCGAGGTCCCCGCTCCTTCCCATGGGCCCAATGTCCCCACTCCTGCCCGGGAGGCCGCTCTCCATGATGACGCCATGACAAGGATTCTTCCGACCACTTGTGGCTGGGAGACAGCAGCACACAGTTTGAGAGGGAGAGTTGGAGAGAAATGTCTATCGGAGAAGGTAAAGTAGTAATAGAAAGTGAGAGGGGAGAGGGAGTTACCTGAAGCGAGGATGGTCGACGCTCTAATTTCCTGTCAAGTGAATTTTGTTTTCAACCTCTGAGGTCAGTTCAGCTCCGAAAAACTTTTGGATAAATGAGGATTTTGGAGAATCTGATTCGGATAATCCGAGTTGTACTGGGTTTGTCCGTATGTGCAGTGAGGACCGAAGAACGCGGTTTCATTGGGTTATACTTGTACAATCAGATGACCATAAACTTGACTTGAAAATTCTGAATCAGATTGGCAGAACATGTTCAGACCAGTTGATTGACTGTTTAATTTAAATGCACATTATCTTTAGGATTTCCAGAGCTACCTTGTCCAAAGAATAACTGATCCTGTCAGTAGTTAGGATATTTTCCTTTTGCATAATCCACAACAGCTTTGAGACTGGATGGATTCAGGTCACAAGGAGAACATAGGCCTAATTTTTAATTGAGTTTTTTCTGCTTCTGTAATTTCACTTAGAACATCTCACTCATTACATCTCATTACATCTGAGAACATCTCACTCATTACATCTCATTACATCTGAGAACATCTCACTCATTACATCTCATTACATCTGAGAACATCTCACTCATTACATCTCATTACATCTGAGAACATCTCACTCATTACATCTCATTACATCTGAGAACATCTCACTCATTACATCTCATTACATCTGAGAACATCTCACTCATTACATCTCATTACATCTGAGAACATCTCACTCATTACCATATAACCATATATAACCATATAACCACTTACAGCACAGAACAGGCCAGTTCGGCCCTACTAGTCCATGCCATAGCAAATTCCCACCCTCCTACTCCCACTGACCAGTACCCAGTCCATACCCCTCTAGTCCCCTCCTATCCATGTAATGATCCAGTCTTTCCTTAAATGTAACCAATGATCCTGCCTCGACCACGTCTGCCGGAAGCTCATTCCTCATCCCCACCACCCTCTGCGTAAAGAAATTTCCCCTCATGTTCCCCTTATAATTTTCCCCCTTCAATCTTAAACCATGTCCTCTAGTTTGAATCTCCCCCTTTCTTAATTGAAAAAGCCTATCCACATTTACTCTCTCTGTCCCTTTTAAAATCTTAAACACCTCTATCAAGTCCCCTCTCAATCTTCTACGCTCCAGAGGAAAAAGCCCCAGTCTGCACAACCTTTCCCTGTAACTCAGACCCTGAAATCCTGTCAACATTCTCGTGACCCTTCTCTGCACTCTCTCTATTTTGTTTATATCTTTCCTTTAATTTGGTGACCAAAACTGTACACAGTACTCCAAATTTGGCCTCACCAATGCCTTGTACAGTTTCATCATAACCTCCCTACTCTTGAATTCAATACTCCCATTTATGAAGGCCAACATTCCAAATGCCTTCTTCACACCATCTACCTGAGTATCAGCCTTGAGGGTACTATTTACCATAACTCCTAAATCCCTTTGTTGCTCTGCACTCCTCAATTGTATACCATTCAATGTATATGACCTATTTAAATTTGCCTTTCCAAAATGTAGCACCTCACATTTATCTGTATTAAATTCCATCAGCCATTTCTCAGCCCACACCTCCAGCCTTCCTAAATCACCTTTTAATCTACGGTAATCTACCTCACTGTCCACAACACCACCAATCTTTGTGTCATCCGCAAACATCTCATTACATCTGAGAACATCTCACTCATTACATCTCATTACATCTGAGAACATCTCACTCATTACATCTCATTAAATTTATTCCAAAGTGGAAATTTATTCCAAAGTGGAGGAAAGGCTCTAGGAGATGCAAATGGCAGCCGTGGCTAACTAATGAAATCAAGTGTAATATCAAATCCAAAGGGAGTAAGTATAGGATAGCGAAGCGGAGTGGGAAGTTAGAGGATTGGGAAACCTTCAAAGAGCATCAGAGGGTAACTAAGAAAGTCATAAGAGAGGGGAAAATTAAGTACGAGAGGAAATTATCAAATAATATAATGGAGGATAGCAAAAGCTTTTTTAAATATGTGAAGAGGAAAAAATTGGTTCAGTCCAAAATTGGTCCATTAAGAATGGAAATTATTACCGGAAACAAGGAGATGGCTGAGGAATTTAACAAATACTTTGCAACTGTCTTCACCAAGGAGGATATAGGTTATGGTCAGTTAGGGGGTAGTGGTCATGCGGTATCAAGAGACTTGGGGAACTTTCCTGGGGAAGTAGGGGATCTAATGGATATCCGGATCCAGAAGCAGGAGGTTGTGAGTAAATTGTTGAGACTGAGGGCTGATAAAACCCCAGGGCCTGATGGGCTGCATCCCAGGGTGCTTAAAGAAGTTGCTATGGAAATTGTGGAAGCACTGGTCGACATTTTCCAAAGTTCCATAGATTCGGGGGAGGTCCCTGAGGATTGGAGAGTGGCTGATGTGGTGCCGATTTTTAAGAAGGGAGGGAGGGAGAAAACGGGAAATTATAGACCGGTCAGCCTGACGTCAGTGGTGGGGAAGATATTGGAGTCTATCATAAAAGGAGTAATAGCAGAACACTTAGGCAGAAATAATAGTATAAGGGCTAGTCAGCATGGATTCCTTAAGGGTAAGTCATGCTTGACTAACCTTCTGGAATTTTTCGAGGATGTGACAAAGAGGGTGGACTTGGGAGAGCCAGTGGATGTGGTGTATTTGGACTTCCAGAAGGCCTTTGATAAGGTACCGCACGGGAGACTAGTGGGCAAGATCAGGGAGCATGGAATTGGAGGTAAGGTGCTGACATGGATAGGAAATTGGATAAGAAATAGGAAACAAAGGGTTGGGGTAAGCGGGTCTTTTTCAGGATGGCAGGATGTGACGAGTGGAGTGCCGCAGGGATCGGTATTGGGTCCTCAGTTGTTTGTAATTTATGTAAATGATTTGGATGAGGGGATTATTAATAATTTGAGCAAATTTGCAGATGACACTAAACTGGGTGGCGGTGTGGGGTGTGAGGAGGATGTCAGGAAAATGCAGAGGGACTTGGACAGGTTGGGGGTGTGGGCTGCTGAATGGAAGATGACGTTCAATGTAAGCAAATGTGAGGTTATCCATTTTGGGGGAAATAATAGGAAAGCTGAGTATTATTTAAATGGAGTCTTCAAGCATTAAAATGTGTTTAATGAATCCAGTTTGATGTTTTATGATAATCTGAGAAAGAATATTTTCCAATCTATTAGCTAAAACTTTGTAAGAATTTTAGTCAACATTCAAAAGTGAGTTATGTCTATAAGATGCACTGTCAGATGGATCTTTAACTTATTTAAGAATTCGAGAAGTTGATGCTTCATAAAATGACTATGGTAGAGTTCCTTCATGAATAGAATCTGCAAACTATCAAAAAACCTCTCAAGCTCAATCAGATAACCATCCAAATCTGGTGTTTTACCAGATTGAAGAGAAGAAATAGCTTTAAAAATATCTGTCTCTGGAAATTGGAACATCCAATAAATGTTGATCATCAGATGAAATTCAATCATTGTAAAAAAAATTATTCATAACATTAAAAGCGGGATTGACACAAGTGTGATAAAAATTCCAGAAAGACCCTATTAACCTCTGTATGATCTAGGGTAGCATTACCATCATTTATATGGATTTTAATGACTTGTCCCCTAGCTGACACAGCTTTCAACTTGCCAGCCAAGAGTTTACCTGGACTTACCTCCATGCACATAAAATTCACTTTTAGATTTCATAAGCTGAACTTCAATAGGGTCGGTTATATTGTGCTGCAGTTCTATTCTTTCCCTCTATAAACCTATCGGAGGAGTTGTTGAGTGTCGTCTGTCAATATCGTTAACCCGATTGGATAGTTGAGAGAGGCTCTCCTAAGTACTTTTCTTTAAGCTGCTGTATAGGAGATCATTTGTCCTTTAAATGTGCCCCAAATAGTTAAGATAGACATTCCATCTGTTGAATTAAACTGAAGATTTGATTTTTAACAAACTTGTAAACTTTAGGTCTTGTAATAAGGTGGAATTAAATCTCCTCTGCTGGTGGCCAGAGTTGATATCGGAAAGTTCCACAGAGAGGTTCAAAGGCTCTTGATCAGAAATAACAATTACATCATATTCACGATGTTTGACCAAAGGAACCAAATAGTAATTTACTAAAACTTGCAATAGCTGTTCTTATTTAATTTAAATTTACATTTAAATTACTTTCTACCTGTGTTTCTAAACAGTTGCCTTGACACTAACAAAACAAAATAGTGTTTTGCCTGGCATCAGCAGTGTGGACAACAGTGCAGACATCTGGCCTCAACATGCCATTTTCAACCAATGAGACTCAGATTCATTGTGCGCGAAGCTGGCCACATTAAAAAATCTAAACTCCCTCCCCAACCTCTCGCCCACTCACTCGCTCCCTCCCTTCCCCCACTTGCTCGCTCGCTCCCTCCCTCACTCACTCACACGCTCCCTCCCTTCCCCCACTCACTCGCTTGCTCCCTCCCTCACTCACTCACTCCCTCCCTCACTCACTCGCTCCCTCCCTTCCCCCACTTGCTCGCTCGCTCCCTCCCTCACTCACTCACACACTCCCTCCCTTCCCCCACTCACTCGCTTGCTCCCTCCCTCACTCACTCACTCCCTCCCTCACTCACTCGCTCCCTCCCTTCCCCCACTTGCTCGCTCGCTCCCTCCCTCACTCACTCACACGCTCCCTCCCTTCCCCCACTCACTCGCTTGCTCCCTCCCTCACTCACTCACTCCCTCCCTCACTCACTCGCTCCCTCCCTTCCCCCACTCACTCCCTCCTACCCCCTCACTCCCTCCCTCACTCATTCACTCCCTCCCTCACTCATTCACTCCCTCACTCACTCACCCCCTCCCTTCCCCTCACTCATTCCGTTCCTCCCCTTCACTCCCACCCCCCCACTCACTCACTCCCTCCCTCCCTCCCTCCCTCCCTCCCTCCCTCCCTCTCAATTGCACCCTCCACTCATTCACCAACTCCATCCCCTCACTCGCCCACTCCCTCCCCCTCCCTCCCGCTGAAGTTGGTGTGGGAACTGGTGATGGAGTCACCATGGGCACCAAAACGGTGTTGGTCGGGACGGGGACCTGGGTCAGGGGCCACAGTATGTTTGTTGTTGGGTTCTCCGGCTGAGGCCATGGTGGCTCCAGCACCTGGTCAGCGAGGACCGGGGTTAGCGATAGAGGCATTGGAAGCTTGGGCCTGTGGGCAGCAGGGGCCAGGATGCATCAGGGAGGTCCACCTGCGGGCAGCTGGGGCCGAGGTGGATCCCCGCAGCAGAGGTGTGGGAAGATGCACCCTGTGGGTGACTGGGGATGGGTTGGAAACCTGCTTCTGGAAGGTTCTACCTCTGGTTTGTAACTACGGGGTTCCGCAATTTCCCACTGCTCGCCAGAAATGTTCCGTAAGCTGGAAAGTTTGGGAAGTCCTGGTCCAGGCACTGCCAGAGATTTGACCATGGGGTCAGACTATGCCTTGGGTAACGACGCGCACCTTGTCTTTCCCAGGACTGGCCCACTTCACCATGATGAACCTCACCGTCTTGGCTGAGACCATCACCATGAACGGCATGTTCAGGAACTGCACCCCGACCACATCCACCACCAAGCTCACCGTCCAGCTGCAATGTCATTGGATGAAGAGTTACGGTGGCAGCTGTTCAGAGGCCAAGCCAATCCAGAGCAAACTGCAGCCCTACTGCAGACAGACACCCCATACCTGGATGTGCCAGAATCTCAAGCCCTTCTCCCAGTACTGGGTCCAGCTCTCTGTGATCACCAAAGCAAAGGACAACCAGTTTAGCATGCACAGCATCCGGCCTGTGCTAGTTTACAAGAACGTGGTGAACACCCAGCAAGGAGGTGAGGAGGGAGCAGCTGGTGGGGGAGGGCAGGGAGGTGAGGGAACAGGCAGTGGAGGGAGCAGGGGGTGAGGGAAGGAGGTAAGGAGAGGTGGTGGGGAGGAACGGGGCAAGGGGAGAGGGAGGGGAGGGGTGAAGATGGAGAACAAGGCAGGTGGAGAGAGGGCAGAGTTGGTGGGAGGAGGGATGGGGAGGAGGCGGGGTCAGGAGGGGTGTGTGGCAGCTGGGGAGAGGTGGATGGCACAGTAGGGGAGGGACGGGGAAGGGAATGGGAGAAGTGGATGAGGGGAGGGTGGGGGAGGGGAGGGCAGGGTCGTGGAAGGGGAGTGGGATGGGGAGGGAGAAGATGAGGAGGGAAGGGAGAGGGAGGGGGCTTTGGTGGGGCTGGTTGAGGGGAGGGTGGGGTGAGGAGGGGGGAACGCAGTGGAGTCCAGGCAGGACTAATCAGAGGGCTCGTCTACTGAGGCTGTATGGGTGGAGCTGAGGAACATGACCACACTCATGGGGTTGTATTATAGACCGTCCAATAGTCAATGAGAATTGGTGGAGCAAATCTGTAGAGAGATAGCGGACAGTTGCAGGAAACATAAGGGTGTGATCGTCGGGGATTTTAACTTTCCACATATTGACTGGGAATCCCATCCCGTAAAAGGGCTGGACGGCTTGGAGTTTGTCAAATGTGTTCAGGAAAGTTTTCTAAATCAATCTGTAGAGGTACCAACTAGAGAGTGTCCAATACTGGATCTCGTATTGGGGAACGAGACAGGTCAGGTGACAGAAGTATGTGTAGGAAACATTTTGGGTCCAGTGATTATAATGCCTTTAGTTTCATTAATTATGAGGAGGATGGGTCTGGGTCTCAGGTTGAGATTTTAAATTGGAGAAAGGCCAATTTTGAGGAAATGAGAAAGGATCTAGATTGCATGGATTGGGATGTTGTTTTCGGGCAAGGACGCGTGAGGTAAGTGGAGAACCTTCAGAGGTGAAAATTTGAGAGTGGAGGGTTTGTATGGTCCCATCAGGATTAAAGGCGAGGTTAGCAGGCAGAGGGAACTTTGGTTTTTGAGAGATATTGGGGATCTGGTTTGGAAGAAGTGAGAGGGGTAGAACAGGTATCGGCAACGTGGAGCAAATGAGGTACTTAGGGAGTCTAAAAAATGCAAGAAAATCAAGAAGAAGAAATCAGGAAGGTTAAAAGAAGACATGAGATTTATTTGGCAGACAATGTGAAGGAAAATCCTAAGGGTTTCTATATGTATATTAAGAGCAAAAGGCTAGTTAGGGACAAAATGGGTCCCCTTGAAGATCAGAGTGGTCGGTTTTGTATGGAGCTGAAAGAGTTGGGGGAGATCTTAAATGTTTTTATTTTAATCAGTATTCACTCAGGAAATGGGAACAGAGTCATGGGAAGTAAGGAAAACAAGCAGTGAGATTATGGAACTGATACAGGTTAAAGAGGAGGAAGTGCTTGCTGTCTTAAAGCAAATAAGGATGGATAAATCCCCAGGGTCTGACAAGATATTCCCTCGGGTCTTGAGGGAGGCCAGTGTAGAAATTGCAGGGACTCGTGTTGTTCCGTTGTTTAAAAAAGGCTCCAAAAGTAACCCTGGAAATTATAGGCTGGTGAGCCTGACGTCAGTAGCAGGTAAATTATTAGAAGCTGTTCTAAGAGATCAGACATAAAATTATTTAGATAGCCAGGGACTGATTAGGGAAATGTGGCTTTGCCTGTGGTAGGTCGTGTTTAACTAACCTAATAGAGTTTTTTGAGAGGTTACCAGGAAAGTTGATGAAGGAAAGGCTGTGGATATTGTCTACATGGACTTTAGTAAGGCCTTTGACAAGGTCCCACATGGGAGATTAGTCAAGAAGGCTCAGACACTAGGTATTCATGGTGAAGTAGTGAACTGAATTCGACATTAGCTGGATGGGAGAAGCCAGAGAGTAGTGGTGGATGATGCTTCTCAGACTGGAGGCCTGTGACTAGAGGTGCCTCAGGGATCGGTGCTGGGATCGTTGTTGTTTGTCATCTATATCAATGATCTGGATGATAATGTGGTAAAATGGATCAGCAAGTTTGCAGATGATACTAAGATTGGAGACATTGTGGACAGTGAAGAAGGTTTTCAAAGTTTGCAGAGGGATCTGGACCAGCTGGAAAAATGGGCTGGAAAATGGCCGATGGAATTTAATGCAGACAAGTGTGAGGTGTTGTATTTTGGAAGGACAAACCAAGAAAGGACGTACATGGTGAATGGTCGGGCACTGAGGAGTGGGGTAGAACAGAGGGATCTGGGAATACAGATACATAATTCCCTGAAAGTGGCGTCACAGGTGGATAGGGTTGGAAAGAGAGTTTTTGGCATCTTGGCCTTCATAAATCAAAAGTATTGAGTCCAGGAGTTGGGGTGTTATGGTAAAGTCATATAAGACATTTGGTGAGGCCAATTTTGGAGGATTGTGTGCAGTTTTGGTCACCAAACTACAGATAAGATATCAATAAGATATAAAGAGGGCAGAGAAGATTTACCAGGATGTTACCCAGACTTCAGGAACTGAGTTACAGGGAAAGGTTAAACAGGTTAGGACTTTATTCTCTGGAGCATAGAAGAATGAGGGGAGATTTGTTAGAGGTATTTAAAATTATGAGGGGGATAGACAGTTAAATGTTGGTCAGCTTTTTCCACTGAGAGTGAGTGAGGTACAAACCAGAGGATAAGTGTTAGGTGAAAGGGGAAAAGTTTAGGGGGAACTTGAGGGGGAACTTGTTCATACAGGGAGTGGTGGGGGTGTGGAATGAGCTTCCAGCTGATGTGCTAAATGTGGACTCAATTTAACATTTAACGAAAATTTGAAAAGGAATGTAGATGGGAGGGGTGTGGATGGATATGGACTAGGTGCAGGTCAGTGGGACTAGATGAGATAATGTGGTTCAGGACAGACTAGAGCGGCTGAAGTGACTTGTTTCTGTGCTGTCATTGTTGTATTGTGCTATGGGAGGGTGCGGGTGAGGGGAGGGGGCTGGAGCAGGGGTAGATGAGGGGACAGAGGAGAGGGCGATGGGAGATGGATCCACTTCCCCACTTAGCTCAGCCTTCACCCATAACTTTGATGCCCTGGCTAATCAAGAACCTATCAATCTCCGCCTTAAATACACCCAATGACCTGACTTCCACAACTGTCTGTGGCAACAAATTCCACAGATTCACCTCCCTCTGGCTGAAGAAATTCCTCCCCATCTCTGTTCTAAGTGGACACCCTTCAATCTTGAAGTTGTGGCCTCTTGTCCTTGACTCTCCCACCATGGGAAATAACTTTGCCACATGTACTCTGTCCAGGCCTTTCAACAGTCAAAATGTTTCTACGAGGTCCCCCCTCATTCTTCTGAACTCCAAGGAGTCCAGTCTAAGAGACGTCAAAAGTTCCTCATGGCCCAATCCCTTCATTGCAGGGATTATTCTTGTGAATCTTCTCTGAACCCTCTCCAATGCCAGCAAGTCTTCTCTCAAATACAGTGCCCAAAACTGTACCCCTTATCTAAGGGAGGCCTCACCAGAGCCTTATAAAGCCTCACCATCCCATCCCTGCCCCTGTATCCTATCCCTCTAGATATGACGCCAACATTCCATTCACCTTCTTCGCCACTGATTCATCCTGGGGGTCTACCTTTAGGGGTTCCTGCACGAGGATCCCGTCCCTTTGCACGTCCGAATTTTGAATTTTCTCCCCATCCAAGTAACACTTCCCAACATTGGATTTCATCTGCCACCTCTTTGCCCAATTCTCCAAATCTGTCCAAGTCTCCCTGCAGCCTCAATATCCCCTCCTCACTCCCTGTCCCTCCACCTGTCTCTGTATCATCTGCAAACTCAGCCACAAAGACATTGATTCTGCATCCAAATAATTTCTACACAAGGTAAAAAGAAGTGGCCCCAACACCAGCCCCTGTGGACACCACTGGGAACCGGTAGCCAACCAGAACAGGATCCCTTCATCCCCACTCTCTGTTTCCTGCCCTCCAGCCAATGCTCTCCCCACCCTAGTGTCCTTCTGTAGTTCCATGGGTTCTCGTCTTGTGAAGCAGCCTCACGTGCGGTCCTTTGTCGAAAGCCTATTGAAAGTCCAAATGCACGACATCACCTACATCTCCATCGCCCAGCCGGCTCGTCACTTCCTCAAAGGATTCCAGTCGCTTGGTCAGGCAGGATTTTCCCTGAAGGAAACCATGTTGGCTTTGGCCTATCCTGTCATGGAACAGACTTGATGGGCCTACTGGCCTGCTTCTGCTCCTTTAACGTGAATTTGTGAACATATCTCCATGTTCTCCGTAATCTCATTCTTGACAATCGCCTCCAACATCTCCCCCACCACTGATGTCAGGTGAACTGGTCTATAATTTCCTTTCTGCTGCCTCGCTCCCTTTTTAAATAGCAAAGTAACCTTTGCCATTTTCCATAACCTTGCCAGAATCTTGAAAGATCATTACTAGTCCCTCCACAGTCTCTACCTTTACCTTTTTCAGTGCCCGAGGGTGCCATCCATTTGGTCTGGGAGACTTATCCACCCTTAGACCAGTCAGCTTTTTGAGCACCTTCTCCCTTGAAATAGTAACTGCATTCACTTCCCTTCCCTGACACCTTCGACATCTGGCCCACGGCTAGTGTCTTCTACAGTGAAGACTGATGCCAAATACTCATTTAGTTCCTCTGCCGACTCCTTCTCTCCCATTATTATTTCTCCAGCATCATTTTCTATCAGGCCAATACCTGCTCCTGCCTTTTTTAAAATCTTAATATACTTCAAAAACGTTTGGAATCCATTTTGATATTATTTGCTCAGTTCCTTTCAAAGTTTGCCTTTTCCTTCCTAATGACTTTCTTAGTTAGCACACTACAGGACATTACAGCACAGAAAACAAGCCCCTTTGGCCCTTCTAGTCTGCGTTGAACCATTTTTTCTTGTCTCGCCCCACTGACCTGCCCCCCCATCCACATACCTGTCCAAATTCCTCTTAAATGTTAAAATTGAGCCCATATTCACCACCTCAGCTGGCAACTCGTTCCACACCCCCTCTACTCTCTGTGTGAAGAAGTTCCCCCTCGTGTTCCCCCTAAACTTTTCCCCTTTCACCTTTAACCCATGTCCTCTGGTTTTTTTTATCTCATCTTCTCTCAGTGGAAAAAACTTATCTACATTTCCTCTGTCTGTTCCCCTCATAATTTTAAATACCTCGATCAAATCTCCCCTCATTCTTCTACACTCCAGGGAATAAAGTCCTAACCTGTTAAACCTTTCCCTGTAACTCAGTTCCTGAAGTCCAGGCAACATCCTAGTCAATCTTCTCTGCCCTCTTTCAATTTAAAAAGCTTTTAAAAGCTTCCCAGTTCTTCATTTTCCCACTAATTTTTTCTTCCTGTCTGCCCTGCCTTTTGCCTTTACTTTCTCTTGTCAGCCACAGTTGTCATTTTTATATTCAAATATTTCTTCTTATTTGGAATTTCCCTGTCCTGCACCTTCCTTATTTCTCACAGAAGCTCCAGCCATTGTTGCCCTGCCGACTTCCCTGCGAGTGTGACTTTCCAATTCATTTCTGCCAGTTCCTCCCTCATATCTCTCTCATCCCCTTTATTCCACTGGTTTACTGGCACATCCGAGTTTAGTTTCTCCCTCTCAAACTGCAGGGTGAATTCTTTCATTTTATGATTACTGCCTCCAAAGAGTTCTCTTCCCTTCATCTCCCTTCTCAACTCTGGTTCAGTACACAATGCCCAATCCAGAATTACCATTTCCCTGGTCAGCTCAGCCACAGATTGTTCTAAAGAGTCACCCTGAAGGCCTTCAATAAATTCCTTTCCATGGGATCCAGCACCTACCTGTTTCTTCCCCAATCAACCTTCATATTGAAATCGCCCATGACTTATGCAACGTTGCCCTGTTTTCATGCCTTTTCGCTCTCCGTCTGTAGCCATCCTGGCTACGGTTTGGAGGCCTGTATACAGCTCCCATCCCTTACATTTGCTTCATTCTACCCACAGGGATTCTATATCTTCTGATCCAATGTCTCCCCTCTCCAAAGATTGAATTCCATTTTAAACCAGCAGAACCACCTCCCTCTCTACCTTCCTGTCCTTCTAATACACTGTTTATCCAGAGATAGTTAGTTCCCAGCTGTAGTCTTCAGGTTAGCAGGTGAGGCCCTATGGATGAGTTGGAAGGTCATAGGTCATCCGATCAGCCAGGCAGGACGGTGGTGAGTGTAAGGGGTGTCAGAGATTGACAGAGAGACACAGGGAACTCAGGAGTGCCGACGACCAGAGGGAGTTTGTGGGCCCCGTCAGGATGGGTGTCTTGGCCCCCTGACCAGAACCACGCCCAAGTCAGGCCAGGTGGTGGTGCTGGGTTTCGGGGGGGGGAAACAGGCAAGCAGAGAGACCCCCGAGGTATTCTGCGCCTTGGCGCAGAGTGCAGTCCCTGGGGTAGGGATTGGTGGAATTGCCTCTGGCCAGGTCTGCAGGGTGTCAGAGAGAAGGGGGCTGCAGTGACCTAAGATCTTTCCCTGCCTTCTCCCCCCTCCCAGTCCCTGTAGTGCCCCGCTTCCTGAACCTCGACGTGGGGAAGGTTGTCTGGGTGGCAAACAACCAGTGCAATGGTCCCATCCTGGAGTACAAGGTGCGTCACTCTCTCTCCGCCTGCCTCTCCCCTCCGTCTGCCCCATTCTATCTCCCCTGTCCCTTCCTGGTCATCTTACCCCAAGTGTTGTTGCCCAGGCTCCAATCTTCCTCTATCCCCATTCATCTCCCCCCCACCATCCCAGTTATGCCTGTACCCCTCTCTCCTCCCTTCCCCCATGGAACCATGGAACATTACAGCACACAAAACAGGCCTTTATTTGCCTAGTCTCATTAACCTGCTCCCAGTCCATAGCCCTCCATACCCCTCCCATCCATGTACCTGTCCAAATTCTTCTTCAATGTTAAAATTGAGCCCGCATTCACTACCTCAGCTGGCAGCTTATTCCACACCCCCCCCCCCCCCACCACTCTCTGTGTGAAGAAGTTCCCCCTAAACTTTTACCTTTCACCCCCAACCAATGACCTCTGCTTGTACCTCATCCACCTTCAGTGGAAAAAGCCGACCTACATTTACTCTGTCTGACCCCATCATCATTTTAAATACCTCGATCAAATCTCCCCTCATTCTTCTACACTCCAGGGAATAAAGTCCTAACCTGTTTAACCTTTCCCTGTAACTCAGTTCCTGAAGTCCAGGCAACATCCTTGTAAAACTTCTCGGCACTCTCTCTATCTTATTAATATTTTTCCTGTAGTTTGGTGACCAAAACTGCACACGATCCTCCAAATATGGGCTTACCAATGTCTTGTACAACTTCACCATAACATCCCAACTTCAAAACTTAATACTTTGATTAAAAGCCATATAACAATTACAGTACCAAAACAGGCCAACTTTGCCCTTGTAGTCCATGCCGAACACTTTCTCCCACCAAACCCCACTGACCTACACTCGCCCCTTGACCCTCCATTCCTTTCCCACCCATATACATATCCAACTTAAATGCTAATATCGGGCCTGCCTCCACCACTTTGTCCAGAAGCTCGTACCACACCCCCACCCTAAACTTTTGCCCACGAACTCGCAACTCATGTCCTCTTGTTTGTATCTCACCTACCCTCAGTGGAAAAAGCCTTTATCTATCCCCCTCATAATTTTAAACACCTCTATCAAATCTCCCCTCATTCTTCTATGTTCCAGGGTATAAAGTCCAAACCTGTTTAACCTTGCAAATTGTGTCCCTCTCCCCTCCCTGCCCCATTCCCCCTCTGCCTCCATGACTCCATATCCCTCCCCCCTCTACTCCCATGACCCCGAACCCCACCCACCACTGCTCCCATGACCCCATACCCCTCTTCCCTCCCTGCCCTGTTCCCCCTCTACCCACAGGACCCCCATAGCCCTCTCCCCTCCCTGCCACCTGTTCCCCGTGTGACCCCATTCCCACGGTACCCCATCTTCTCCTCCCTCTCCCCCTTTGTATGTGACCCTCTGCCGCCCCCCCCCCTGCTGGCCCGGCCACCCAACGGCCTGACCTGTTGCCCCATCCTGCAGCTGACAGTGCATGGATGGAGATCCTATGACACGTCATTCCATTTCAAAAATGTCTCGATGTTCAACGCCAGTGAGCCACTGCAGGCAACGTACAAGACCGAGTGTGCCACCTCCTACAACATCACGCTGCAGGCACGCAACCAGGCCGGGTGGGGGCATCAAGAGACACACGTCAAGAGCACGAAAGCAGCAGGTCAGTCTGTGTAAGTGGACATGAGGTAGGTCTTCACACACCTTACCTGGCACCGTACTTCTGGCCAGGGGACCATGCACCTGTCCTGGGGCCAGACATCCATCTAGGGGACCTGTGCACCTGTCCTGGGGACCATACACCTGTCCTGGGGGGTCAGACACCATTGCTGAGACCACATCCCTGTCCTGGGGCTGCGCCACTGTCCTGGGGGCCAGACACCCATCTTGGGGGGGCTGGACACCCATCTTGGAGGCTGGGCACCCATACTGCAGGAGCAGACACCCATCCTGGGGCCTGTGCACCTGTCCTGGGGGCTGTACACTTGTTCTGGGGGACTGGACACCCATCTTGAGGGGGGGCTGGCCACCTGTCCTGGGGGCTGTGCCCCTGTCTTGGGGCCAGACACCCATCTTGAGGGGGACTGGACACCTGTTTTGGGGGCTGGACACCCGTCCTGGGGGGTGGACACCCATCCTGGGGGCTTGTGCACCTGTCCTGGGGCTTGTACACCTGTTCTGGGGGCTGGACACCCATCTTGAGGGGGGGCCGGACACCTGTTCTGGGGACCACGCCCCTGTCCTAGGGCCAGACACCCATCTTGAGGGGGGCTAGACGCCTGTCCTGGGGGCTGGACACCCATCTTGGGGGGAAATTGGACACCTATCCTAGGGGCCAGACACCCATCCTGGGGGCCTGTGCACCTGTCCTGGGGGCTGTACACCTGTCCTGGAGTCCGGACACCCATCTTAAGGGGGGGCTGGACACCCATCCTGGGGGCCTTTGCATCTGTCCTGCGGCCGAACACCAGTCCTCTCGCCCTCCCCATCCCCATTCCCACCCTGACCCCCTGTTCTCTATGCAGATATCCCCAACTTCAGTCAGCCAAGTTCTGTGACGGTTCTTACCCCCTCCACGGCTGTCATTCACATCAGGGCCCTTCTGTACCCCTGCACTGTGGTCAAGTGAGTGTAGCTTCTTGTCCTCCCTTCCCTCTACCCTTCCCCCATCTTTCCCTTCCCCCACCCCCACCCTCCCCTAGTTCCCAACCCCACCCTCCCCTCCCCTCCCCTACCCGCACCCACCTCCATCTTCCCCTTCCCTCCCCCACTCTCCCGTTCCATAATACACAATGAGCCTCATAGCCTGAATATGCCTGGGATTGCCTGATGTCAGAAGCTGAGCAGGGTCAGGCCTGGTCAGTACTTGGTGGGGAGACTGCCGAGGGACACCAGGGGCTGTAGGTTTCTGTGAGGGGTGCTGGACAAAGTGGAGACTCTCTGTCTGCCTTACGGTAGACAAAGGTTAAAGAACTTCATGCATGTTACTCCTCACCCAGCCAGCTCGTCATTTCCTCAAAGAATTCCAATAGGTTTGTCAGGCAGGAATTTCCCTGAAGAAATGTGTCTCCAAGTTCTCCGTAACCTCATCCTTGACAATCGACTCCAACATCTCCCCCTCCACCAATGTAAGGTGAACCGGTCTATAATTTCCTTTCTGCTGCCTCCCTCCCTCCATGAATAATTGGGTGACATTTGTGATTTTCCAGTCCTCTGGGTCCAGGCCAGAATCTACTGATTCCTAGAGGACCAATCTCCACAGTCTCTACCGCTACCTCTTTCAGCGCCCGAAGGTGCCATCCATCAGGTCCGGGAGACTTACCTACCCTTAGACCAGTCAGCTTTCTGAGCACCTTTTTCCCTTGAAATAGTACTGCACTCACTTCCCTTCGCTGACCTTTTGACATCTGGCTCACAGCTAGTCTCTTCCACAGTGAAGACTGATGCCAAATACTCACCTAGTTCCTCTGCCGTCTCCTTCTCTCCCACTAATATTTCTCCAGTGTTATTTTCTAGTGGTCTGATATCTACTCTCACCTCCCTTTTATCCTCTGAGATATCATTTGGTTGTCTACTTTCACACTTCATCTTTTCCTTCCTTATGAGTTTTTTATTTCCCTTCTGTATGTTTTTTTAATACTCCCCATTCCTCTCTTCCCACTAATTTTTGCTTCCTTGTCTGCCCTCTTTTGTTTTCATGCTGCCTTTGACTTCCCTCGTCAGCCACAGTTGTGATTTCTCCTTTTTGGGTTTGTATCTATCCTGCATCTTCCCCATTTCTTGCAGAAACTCCATCCATTGCTGCTCTATCTGTTCCTCCTTCTAATCTACTTTGGCCAGTTCCTCTCTCATGCCGCCGTAATTCCCTTTACTCCACTGAAATGCCGACACATCTGACTTTAGTTTCTCCTTGTTAGATCTCACATTGAACTCGATCATATAGTGATTACTGCCTCCTAATGGTTCCTTTACGCTAATCCCCTCGGATGCATTAAACAACACCCAATCCAGTTCAGCCCATCCCCTCGTGGGCTGATCAGCAGCTGCTCCAAAAGGCCACCTCGATGGCTTTCTACAAATTCTCTCTCTCTTGAGATCCATTCCCAACCTGGTTTTCCAATCTGCTTGCCTGTTAAAATTCCCCATGGCTACCATAACATTACCCTTCTGACACATCTTTTCTATTTCCTGTTGTAATTTGTTGTCCACGTCATGGCTACTGTTTGGAGGTCAACAGTGTCTTTTTACCCTTTCCATTTCGTAGCTCAACCCACAATGATCCTATGCCATCTCTTTCTTACGATTTCATGTTGTTCCTCACCAACAGAGCCACGCCACCCCCTCTTTACCTGCCTGTCCTTCCAACACACTGTGTATCCTGCCATGTTCAGCTCCCAAAACCATCCCTCTCCCCAGTCCATTCTCACATTTCCACTCCATTTCCAATGTTCCCCCTACCCCCCCCCCCCCCACACTTTCTTCCTTCCTGCCCCTGCCTGCTTTTTCCTTCTTCCTTGAGGAAGGGCTCAGGCCTGAAAAGTCTGTTATGTAGCTTCATCTCCAGTGGACGCTGCAAGACTGGTTGATTTCTCCATTACGTTTTTACTGCCCACATTTCCGGGCTGGTTTCCCCGTAGCAACACTGATTATCAGCTGATCGTCTCTTCACGCTAGTTCCACGTTACCTCCTTCAATGGATTCCCCAGAGGTCACCGCGATGCAAGCATCCCCTCACCTCATCGCTGCCTCACTCTTCACCTGCCTTGTCCCACTTCCAATCCTACTCTCCGACATGAAGACCCTCCCCCCCCCCAGCCAGGCCAAGTAACATGTCCCCAGTGATCCCCTGACACTCTGTAAATAACTCGAGGGGAAGAGACTGAGTCACCGGTCGACAGGCTTTTATTCACAAGGGACGGGGCTTGTCCTGTGCTATGACCTGGCCTTTCTGGGAAGGGGTCAGGGTATTAGAGGCTTTATACAAGGGCAAAAAGTGAGGGGCCACAGGTCCAGTCACAGGACGGGGCAGAGCCAGGTCGTCAGGGATACAGCAGTTCACCGCATCCCCTCATCCCTGGAGTTCCTGCTGCAACCCTTTCCCCCCTCTCCATCCCCCTCCCCCTCACCCCTCCCCTCCCCTTTCTGTCCCCCTTCTATCTCTCTCCCAGTCTCACCCACTCCCCTCTCCCACCCTTCCTTCTCCCTCTTCCCTCCCCTGCCCCTCTCTCCCTCACCCCTTCACCCTCTAACCCCATTATCATCCCTCAACATCCCTCGCTCCCCTTTTCCCCTCTCCCCCCTCCATGACCCCTCTTCCACACCTTCACACTCCCCCCTCCCTCTCCCCCTCCCCCACTCCCACTCCCCCACTCCCCCTCCCTCCGGCCTCCATTCACTGCCTATTTTCCAGTTTTTACCAGGTCATAGTGACGATCCGGACCAGCCTGTCTCCCTCTGAACTCACCATGGTCTGTAACAATCAGCTCCTGCAAAATTTCTCCTTGGACCACCCTTACCATGACTACATCAGTCTGCAGATCCCGGCCGCCAACATCTCCGACACGGTCGCCGTCATCATCGGCGATGGCCACACCGTTGACAACATCTGGAACAGGCCGTTGGAGGCGGACAGGACCTACACGGCGTTGATGCGGGTGGTCAGTAAGTGGGATGAGGTGAGCTTGGGCTGACATTGGGCATGGAGAGGCTCGTGTCTGTGGGATCAGAGCAGGGTGTGGGGCGGGGGGCTTAGAGTCTGAGGGACTAAGGTGCGGAGGTGGGGGTGCAGGTCTGAGGATCATAGCAGGAGGGATCAGGTCTGGAGGAAATTGGGGAGTAGATGTAGAAAGGTTGTTCCCCGGTGGGAGAATCCAGGACAAGAAGCCACACCTTCAGGATGGAGAGGAATTTCTTCAGCCAGAGTTTGGTGAATCTGTGGAATTTGCTTCCACGGGTGGTTGTGGAGGCTGGGTCATTGGGTGTATTTAAGGCAGAAATGGACAGGTCCTTGATCTGCCAGGTTATGGAGAGAAGGCTGGACAGTGGGGCTGAGTGGGGAAATGGGCCAGCTCGTGACTGAATGGCGGGGCAGATGCAATGGGCTGAATGGCTATTTTCTGCTTCCATGTCCTAAAACTGGCTATTTGGGGAATATCCACAGACACTCAGTGTCTCGGGGGGTGGGGGGATAGTTTTCTCTGACTGTAAGGGGGACCAGACGATTTCTGCTGCTGGGGCGAATCTTTGCCTTAGGGCAGAGTTTATGCTGTTACGTGTAATATCACATCTGTTTTCTTACGCAACAAAACAATCGAACAATATTCAAAACCACGGAGGAAGCCGGAGCCAGTGGGAAGGTGGGGGTGGGCAGATGTACGTGCAGACGCGAGTACTAGGGAGAAGGTGGTGGAGGACCTGGGATGAGACTTGATCCAGATGCAGGGACAACGGTCAGGACACGTGGACAGACTGAAGGATCCAAGTGTCCTGCAGGGACCTGGGCCAAGAGCAGATAAATGGGACTGGCCCATGGCAACTGGGGCAGGATGGGCTAAATGGCCAGATGTGTGCTGTGTGATTCATCACATTCCAACACAGTAAAGGCCATTCAGTCCACAATGTGCTGATGGATTAAAAATGGACTCTGAGCATCAGTAACAGGAAACTCTGTTTACAGAAAACAAGGATGACATGTGTGAAGTACGACACCTTCTACAGTGAGTGGCCATCTTCCTGCTGATGTACCTATAGTACAGGAGGGAGGTGATGGGGGATTGGTTGGGAGCCCAGCCAATGGGAAGGAAGTGACAGGGAATTGGTCAGGAGGCCAGCCAATGGGAGGGAAGTGACAGGGGATGGGTGGGGTACCCAGCCAATGGGAGGGGGATGATGGGGGATTGGTCAGGAGCCGTGCCAATGGGAGGGAGGTGATGGGGGATGGGTGGGGAGCCAGCCAATGGGAAGGAAGTGACAGGGGATGGGTGGGGAGCCCAGCCAATGGGAGGGAGGTGTCGAGGGATTGGTTGGGAGTCCTGGCAATGGGAGGGCGGTAACAGGGATGAATGGGGACCCCAGCCAATAGGTCAGAGGTGATGGGGGATGGGTGGGGAGCCCAGCCAATAGGATGGTGGTGATGGAGGATGGATGGGGAGCCCAGCCAATGGAAAGGTGGTTATGGGGATTGATGGGGAGCCTGGCCAATGGGAGGAAAGTGACGGAGGTTGGGTAGGGACCTCGGCCAATGGGAGGGATTCTCCATGACAGCTCACACCTCTCACCCTGGCCCTGGACATTCATCCAACAGCGTCAAGTGGCCGAGTGGCCAAGACCATCTCTGCGCTCCTGGTCATCGCTCTCATCATCCTGGGGCTCATCATCCTACTCTACAGGTCGGTAGGATGATGGAGATGGGAGGGGCGGCTGGGTGCTTGGAGGGCGTCACAAGGTATGGGTCAGGGGTCAGTGGGCAGGGGGAGTGGGGTTTTCCCAGCCCTGGGATGGTTGGTCACAGGGCGATAGGCAGTGGGGTGGGGGGTTACAGGGAATGGGCCAGGTGTGGGGACATCCCAAAGACCAGGTTGGGGTTGACGAGAAGGATGGGTGGTGGGGAATGGGGAGGTGGGTAGTGGGGGTTGATGAGAGAGGGGTGCGACAGAGGTGGGGGAGATGGGAAGGGGGTACACCCTGTGACCAAGCCCTCCATGAAGTAAATCTCCAGCGCCCACCATTCCCCATACCCCAGAGAATTGTCCTGCAATCGGGAGACTCTCTGGGACCTGGCCCTCACACTCCTTGTCCCCTCCACAGAACAAGATGGCAGCAGTCACGCCTGGACCCCAGTCCACACGTCCGCACCCCACTCGTCAGAGAGGCAGCAGGTACAGCCCACCCTCTTCCCACTCCCATACCCAATCCCTCCCCTCTGCTCCCCTTCCCCCTCCCCCACTCCCTCTTCCCTCCTCCTCCCTTCTCCCCCTCCCCTCTCACCTTCTCTGTCCCTTTTCCCTCCCTTCCCCTTTCTAATCTCACCCTCCCTCTCCCCTCCATCTTCCCACTCATCCTCCCTCTCCCCTCCCTACCGTACACTATTCTTGCAAAAGTAGATACCGGACCACTAGAAAATGATGCTGGAGAAGTAATAATGGGAGAGAAGGAGTCGGCAGAGGAACCGGGTGAATATTTGGCATCAGTCTTCACTGTGGAGGACACTAGCCGTGGTCCGGATGTCAAAGTGTCAGGGAAGGGAAGTGAGTGCAGTTACTATTTCAAGAGAGAAGGTGCTCAGAAAGCTGACTGACCTAAGTTGGATAAGACTCCCAGACCAGATGGATGGCACCTTTGGGCACTGAAAAAGGTAACGGTAGAGACTGTGGAGGCATTGGTAATGATCTTCCAGGAATCAGTTGATTCTGGCCTGGACCCAGAGGAGTGGAAAATCACAAATGTCACCCTATTATTCATGGAGAGAGGGAGGCAGACAGCAGAAAGGAAATTATAGGCCGGTTTGCCTGACATCAGTGGTGGGGAAGATGTTGGAGTTGATTGTCAAGGATGAGGTTACGGAAAAGTTGGAGACACATAACAGGATAGGCCAAAGCCAGCATGGTGTCCTTCAGGGAAATTCCTGCTTGACAAACCTACTGGAATTCTTTGCTCATCAGCCGGCTGGGTGAGCGAGAGGTAGGGGATGTTGTGAATTTGGACTTTCAAAAGGCCTTCAACAAGGGCCGCACGTGAGGCTTCTTCACAAGACGAGAGCCCATGGAATTACAGGAAGGACACTAGGGTGGGGAGAGCATTGGCAGGCGGGCAGGAAACAGAGAGTGGGAATGAAGGGATCCTGTTCTGATTGGTTACCGGTTCCCAGTGGTGTCCACAGGGGCCAGTGTTGGGGCCACTTCTTTTTACCTTGTGTAGAAATGTTGTGGCCAAGTTTGCAGATGATACAGAGACAGGTGGAGGGGCAGGGAGTGAGGAGGGGACGTTGAGGCTGCAGCGAGACTTGGACAGATTTGGAGAATTGAGCAAAGAGATGGCAGATGAAATCCAATGTTAGGAAGTGTACGGTCACAGACTTTGGTCGAAGGAATAAAAGGGCCGACTGTTACTTGGATGGGGAGAAAATTCAAAATTCGGACGTGCAAAGGGACTTGGGATCCTTGTGCAGGGACCCCTAAAGGTTGACCTCCCAGGATAAGTCAGTGGTGAAGAACGTGAATGCAATGTTGGCGACAGATCTAGAGGAATAGGATACAAGAGCAGGGATGGGATGTTGAGGCTTTATAAGGCCGTGGCGAGGCCTCCCTTGGATACAGGGACAGGTTTGGACACCTTATTTAAGAAAGGATGTGTTGGCATTGGAGAGGGTTCAGAGAAGGTTCACAAGAATGATTCCTGGAATGAAGGGATTAGCAGATGAGGAACGTTTGACAGTTCTTGGACTGGACTCCTTGGAGTTCAGAAGAAACATTTCAGATGTTGAAAGGTCTGGACAGAGTAGATTTGGCAAAATTATTTCCCATGATGGGAGAGTCTAGGACAAGAGGCCACAACTTCAGGATTGAAGGGCGTCAGCTTAGAACAGAGATGGGGAGGAAATTCTTCAGCCAGAGGGAGGTGAATCTATGGAATTTTCTGCAATGGTCGGCTGTGGAGGCCAGGTCATTGGGTGTATTTAAGGCAGAGATTGATGGATCTCTGAATAGACAGGGCATCAAAGGTCATGGGGAGAAGTGTGGGGAGTGGGAGAATGGATCAACACATGATGGAGTGGTGGAGCTGAATTACTGACCTGATATTGGCAGGCCAAATGGCCTATTCCTGCTCTCTCATCAATCTTATGGCCTTACACTTGGCAGCAATGAACACAGAACTAAAGATGTCAGATCTGCTGGATTTTCTGAGAAAGATGAAACCACTGGATGAAGACGATGAGGAAGATTCAAATGAAGATGAACTGGCCAGAGAGTTCAGAGTGAGTGGTTCCACCCGTCTCACACCCACTCACCCACACAACCCACCCACACACTCACCCAACCACCCACCTGCACATCCACCTGCTCACCCACCCACACACCCACCCACTCACTCATCCAACCACCCACCCACACACCCACCCATACTCACACACCCACACATACCCACACACACCCACCCACACACCCACATATCCACACATACTCATACCCACCCACACACACACCCACACATAACCCCCCACAAACATACACCCACACCCACACTCAACCACACACGCACTCACCCACACACACACACACAACCACATACACATTCACCCACAAGCACACCCACACATAACCCCACACACACACACCCTCCCACACACCCACCCATTCACTCATCCAACCACCCACCTACACACCCACACATACTCACACACACTCAACCACACACACACACTCTCACCCACACACATACCCACACTCTCACCCACACACACACCCACACACACCCACACACACTCACCCACACTCACCCACACACACACACCCACATACACACACACCCACACACACACTCAACCACACACACACACACACATTCACCCACACACCACACCCACACACACACACTCACCCACACACCCACTCACACACATACCCACACTCACACCCACAAACACACACTCACACCTACACACACACCCACACACACACACCCACTCACCCACACACACACACACACACACACACACACACACACACACACACACACACACACACACACACAGATCATAATGCCATTAGTTTCCAGTTAATTATGGAGAAGGATGGGTCTGGACCTTGGGTTGAGATTCTAAATTGGAGAAAGGCCGATTTTGAGGAAATGAGAAAGGATCTAGAATGAAGTAAAACAGTAAAATCTGCAGACACCTGGTTGAAGTAACAACACGACGCTGGAGAAACTCAGCAGGTCAAACTGTGTCCTTTATGTAGCAAAGGTAAAGATACAGAATCAATGTTTCAGGCTTCAGCCCTTCACCAAGGTGTGGGTAAAATGTTGTCAGGCCCCACACCGTCACCATTTTGTTCAGGTGCCTGTGAACATTTTACCCACACCTTGGTGAAGGGCTGAAGCCCGAAACATTGGTAATGTATCTTTATCTTTCGGATTCAGATTCCGGTTTATTATCAGAGTTCATACACGACATCACATACAGCCCTGAGATTCTTTCTCCTGCTGGCCAGGCATGTAACATGAGAGAGGGAAGGGTTAGATGTGGAGATGGTTTATATAGGCCTGCACTGTGATGTAACATTCCACGTTCTATGTCACTCAAAATTCAAACCCTAAGGAAACTGTGTCTCTTTTAATTGCATTTTTAATTTGTTTGTCTAAAAGGCTCCTTAATGTTGCTGCTAATTAGGTACTGTTAGAAATAGAAGTACCTTTAAAGAAATTGCTCGAGACAAAAATTGAGAACAAAGAACATTTATTACAGCAACAATGCAAAGTTGGGTGCTTCCCCTTACCCTGGGAATACACACAGACACTGGGGCTCACCCAACTTTTATACAGTTGATTTCAGTATAGGAATACCCTCCCCCTTACATTCTTCTGCCTCCTGCTGGAGAGGTTTGGCATTAGGCAATCCTGCCTGCCTACATGCAATTTCAGTATACTTGGAGGACCAGGGGGTATCCTGTCGGTGTCCCTTCATGTTATTGTCCTTATTCACACCTTCCTGATTCTCGGGGCTACAGTCTCTTGATATACAGAGTTGGCTCATCCTGTCTAGGGTTGGCTAATTTAATATGTATAAATCTGTGTATGGTTAGCTAATTAGATATGTAGGACTTGGTACTTCTGTCCAGGGCTAGGAGACCCTTATCTGATCCAGACTACCTCAACTTCCTACATTCTATTGTTCCTTACCACTCCTTATCTTAGTCTTATGGTCTTGTCACAAAGACTAGAAGATTCTTATGTTAATCGTGCTGACTCTGCTTTCCTGCATCCTAATCCCCAAGTTCATCCTGTTTGTACTGGTTACAGCCATTAACTGATGTATGAATTTTAGTTTCCTTCATGTTCATAATTTTAGATCAGTTTTCCCATCTCTCACAGTACCACAGAATATTGGGAAAGAATGGTTACTGAGGCCCACTGTGGGACACTATGGAATCAGGGTTGAGGCTCTTTGTCAGAATTCACATGACGCCCAAGGCGTTCATGCTCTTCACATTTCACATTTACTGTCAGAGTACGTGCGCAGCCTGAGATCCTTTTTTCCTGTGGGTGAGGCAGAATTACCACTAATTGGTAGGGCAAAATAAAAACTGTACACAGTGTAAACGTGTAAACAGATAACGAATGTAAACAAACTGACTGTGCAATACAGAGAAAATTTAAAAAGTCAATAAAGTGCACAAGTACGAGTCCTTAAATGAGTCCCTGATTGAGTTTGTGGTTGAGGGGTCTGATGGTGGAGGGGGAGCAGCTGGTCTTGAACCTGGTGGGTGCGAGTCTTGTGGCCTGTGATCGTACAGATTCTATCACCAATGTGACTATGTACAGATGATAGTGTAGGATGACTGTGATTGGCTGAGAGTGTAGCACCACCTACTGGCAGGTCTTAAAGGATTGCTCCTCGCCAGACCAGGTCATTCTGAACTGGTCGACCTACTTGTGATCTGCTCCAGTCTTCTAGTTAATAAAAGCCTTGGTTTGGATCAACAAGTCTTTGGTTCTTTCGTCGTGCTCTACATGGCCCCGACACCTCTTTCCTAATGGCAGCAGTGAGAACAGAGCGTGTGCTGGGTGGTGTGGATCCTTGATGATCGCTGCTGTTCTCTGACAGTAGTGTTCCCTGTCGATGTTCTTGATGAAGGGGATGGGTTTGCCTGTAATGTCCTCGGCTGTGTCCACTACCATTTTGCAGGGCTTTACGCCTGGAGGTATTGGAATCCCCATGCCAGACCATGATACAGCCGGTCACTACACTTTCCACCACACCTCTTTAGAAATTTGCCAGGGTTTCTGACGTCATATCAAACCCCTGCAAACATCCTTTATCTTTGCCATATATTTTTCTGCTCCTTGATGAGAGGCTCGAGCCCGAAACATCTGTTACGGAGCTTTATCTTTTCTACATGAAGGACACTATTTGACCTGCTGAGCTTCACCAGCATCGTGTGTTTTTACTTAAGGATCTAAAAAGTATAGATTGTGATTTTTTTTTGGTCAAGGATGTTTTTAGTTAGTGGAAAGCAGAGTCTGAACATTCCTGTTAGGATTACAGGCAAAGAGAACCTGGGTTTTTGAGGGATATTGGGGATCTGGTTAAGAAGAAGAGAGAGGGGTATCGTAGGAAACAAGGTGCAAATGAGGTAGATTCTGTTATTGTCAAGTAATCAAATAATCTTACACAAATTGCCTGTTGCCTGCTGTAAGGCAGACAGATTCGCCATCAGTTGAAATCGCCCAGTGCCTCTTACAGTCAGAGAAGGGAAAGTAAAAGAGAGCCACGCCCCCCCCCCCCGCCCACCCCCGCAGGGTGTCCTGGATTCGCCTCTAGCGCTCCCACAGCTTCTGCAGCCGCAGAGTCCAGTGCAAACCATTGGTGACCTGCAGTGCCCTTAATGCCCTCGCACATCCCAGATCAGCCAGTCTTGAGCCATTGTCCAGCAGTCCACGGCCTGGGGTGTGACCGCAGTCGCCAGCTGCCCGTTGCCCGTGCGTTCTTCAGCCTCAGAACCTCTTGCTGGTCCACTGCCGGGATCACAATCCCACAGTTCACCTCCCCTGCTTCTCCTTCTCAAAGCCGTGGGGTGGAGGGCGGGGGGGAGGGTTGGTCTCCTCGTTTTATGGTGCCCTGCACCAAATCTCCCCTTCCCCGGAATCAGCAACGCTGCTGAAGACAGGCACTGCCATCTTGGGTGTAGACCCTGTGGTCACAGGGTTTTAAAATAAACCACTATTGGTTCCTTTAACAGGCCATTTAAAGCCTGTATGGATACGTTGGGAATAGAACGGGGCGGTCACTCCCTAAGGGAGCACTGTGCCCCTGTCCTTACCCCCAACCCCGGGTCTGCACCCACTTTTCTTTGGGTTCTTGGGGAGTTGCAAAGGAACTGACCATCCGAGACCCTCGCCTCCATGAAATGACATTTATTTATTTGTATATTTGAATACTTACCCTGCATACGTATTATTGGTCTGGACGTGTTTTACGTGTCTGCGTGTTTTACTCTGACGATCAGAGAACACTGTTTTGTCGGGTTGCACTTATACAATTAGATGACAATAAATTTGAACTTGACTTGAGGATATAAAAATAATGCAAGAAAAACCTCAAGAAAGAAACCAGAAAGATGTGACGTTGCTTTGGGAGACGATGTGAAGGGAAATCCTCAGGGTTTCTACAGGTACATTAAGAGTGAAAGGATAGTAAGGGACAAAATGGGTCCCCTTGAAGATCAGTGGTCGGCTTTGTATGGAGCCAAAGAGTGGAGAAGATCTTAAATGTATATTTTCCATCGGCATTCACTCAGGTTGTGGGAAGTAAGGAAAACAAGCAGTGAAGTCATGGAACACGTACAGATTAAAGAAGAGGAAGTGCTTGCCGTCTTAAAGCAAATAAGGGTGGATAAATCCCCATGGCCTGACAAGATATTCCCTCAGACCTTGAGGGAGGCTCATGTAAAAATTGCAGGAGCTCTGGCAGAAATATTTTAAAATCTCCTTAGCCACGGGTGAGTTGCTGTAGGATTGGAGGGGAGCTCACGTTATTCTGTTATTTAAAAATGACTCCAAACGCAACTCTGGAAATTATAGGTCGGTGAGCCTGACATCAGTAGTAGGTAAATTATTGAAAGCTGTTCTAAGAGATCAGATATACAATTATTTGGATAGCCAGAAACTGATTAGGTATAATCAACATGACTTTGTTTGTGGGAGGTCATATTTAACCAAACTTGTAGAGTTTTTCAAGGAGGTTATCAGGAAAGTTGATGAAGGAAAGGCTGTGGATGTTGTCTACATGAACTTTAGTAAGGCCTTTGACAAGGATCCACATGGGAGGTTAGTCAGGAAAGTTCAGACACTAAGTATTCATGGTGAAGTAGTGAACTGGATTCGACAATGGCTGGACGGGAGAAGCCAGAGAGTAGTGGATGATGCTTCTCAGACTGGAGGCCTGTGACGAAAGGTGCCTCAGGGATCGGTGCTGGGACCATTGTTGTTTGTCATCTATATCAATGATCTGGATGATAATGTGGTAAAATGGATCAGCAAGTTTGCAGATGACACTAAGATGGGAGACGTTGTGGACAGAGAAGAAGGTTTTCAAAGTTTGCAGAGGGATCTGGACCAGCTGGAAAAATGGGCTGGAAAATGGCAGATGGAATTTAATGTAGACAAATGTGAGGTGTTGGATTTTGGAAGGACAAACCAAGAAAGGACGTACATGGTGAATGGTCGGGCACTGAGGAGTGGGGTAGAACAGAGGGATCTGGGAATACAGATAGGGTTGTAAAGAGAGCTTTTGGCACCTTGGCCTTCATAAATCAAAGGATTGAATCCAGGAGTTGGGATGTTATGGTAAAGTTGTATAAGACATCAGAGAGGTCATATTTGGAGGATTGTGTGCAGTTTTGGTCACTGAACTACAGGAAAGTTATCAATAAAATAGAGAGAGTGCAGAAAAGATTTACTAGGATGTTGCCTGGATTTCAGGAACTGAGTTACAGGGAAAGGTTAAACAGGTTAGGACTTTATTCCCTGGAGCGTAGAAGAATGAGGGGAGATTTGATCGAGGTATTTAAAATGATGATGGGGACAGACAGAGTAAATGTAGGTCGGCTTTTTCCACTGAAGTTTCCAGAGAACATGGGTTAAGGGTGAAAGGGGAATAGTTTAGGGGGAACACGAGGGGGAACTTCTTCACACAGAGAATGGTGGGGGGTGTGGAACGAGCTGCCAGCTGAGATGGTGAATGCAGGCTCAATTTTAACAGTACCGAAGAGTTTGGACAGGTACATGGATGGGAGGTGTATGGACAGGGTGCAGGTCAGTGGGACGAGGCAGAATTATAGTTTGGGACAGACTAGAAGGGCTGAAGGGCCTGTCGTCTATGTTCTATGGTTCTAACCTTCCCCAGCACACAGTCCCAGAAATGGCCACCATGATGATCCGGCTCGTCAGCCTCTTTCGTCACTCCCTAACATTACTTGGCAGGACCTCTTCCCCAACTCTGCCTGTGTCGTTGGTAGCAATATGAAGCACGGCCTCCCCCTTCAGGATATTCCACACCTCCTCAGCGATATCCTGGACCCGAGCACTCGGAAGACAGCACCACATGTTTCGCATTCACAGAATCTCCTGTTTGCTCCGTGTGACTGTCGAGACCCCTCTGATCATCTCTCAACCTGACTTCACCTTTCCCTTCCGAGGCTCCGAGACAACCAGGGTCCGACTGGTCTGGCTGCTGCCCGGCCCAGACAGCCCCGCCCCCCTCCCCCCCCCCTCAGCTGTACCTCTCTGCTTCCTCTTCACAGAGCCTGTCGAATTACCCGCTGCATTCCTGCACCGTAGCCAAGGAGCCTCACAACAGCTGCAAGAACCGGTTTCCCACCATCATTCCGTGTGAGTGTAACCTGCCAATGTGTTGGGGCTAACAGATTCACCCTCTCCGGCCAGCTGCATGGGACCTGGTGGCGGCAGCCGAGCTTTACAGCCAGGCCATTTGGCCCAAAGTCCCTGCTGACCCTGGAGGCCTAGGTGGAGACCTCCCGGACACCATCACGGGTTGGAGGGAGGGGGGGGTTTGGTCACGTTTTCTCTTCTGCCAGCCCGGCATGTGGTGGTGACATGATCGGCACCGAGGTGGTGAGGCATCTCACACATCTCTGGGTCTGCAGCATGCAGGAATGGCAGTGCGTCTGTGCACTGCTCCTGTGCGTATGACAGTAACATCCAAACTCCCAGGTCAGCATCAAGGTGGGCCCGTGGGGTGGGTCAGCACAGGGTCGGTCCCTGTCCATCAGGGGGGCGAGCAGGGCCTGCATTGTACACGGGACGGGGCAAGCAGTGAACTGCATTGTACACAGGATGGGAGTGCGCAGGGGCCCATATTGTACACAGGTGGGGTGAAGTGGGGTGGGGAGTTTGAGTGGGGTATTTAGGTGGGGTGAGCACGTGTGGGGAAGGGTTGGGGTCGGGCTGGTTGGGGGGTGTTGCAATGAGATGCCGGGGTGGATGTCGTGGGGGTGAGGTATGTGGGACACCCCTCACTGACCCCATGCTGACCCCTGCACTTTGACCAGTTGACAACTCGCGGGTGGTCCTCATGGGTCGAGGAGACGACGGGTTCATCAACGCCAGCTATGTCCACGTGAGTGTCTGTGGGACTCCCTCCCCTCCCCTCCCCCCTCTGCTCCCCCTCTCCTCTCCCCATCCACCTCCCCTTACCTCCCTTTCCTCCCCTCCTCCTCCCCCCTCTTCCCCTTCCCACCTCCATTACCCATCTCCCATCCCTAGGCCCAATTTTGGTTGGGGGGGGTGTCATGGGTCAGAGATGAGGTTGAAGGGATCGAGGGTCTGGCGGTCTGGGTGGGGGTGATGGTGGGAGTGAGGTTGAGAGGGAGTGAAGGGGTGGAGGTGGGGATGAGGGTGGTGGTGAGGGGGAAGGTTGGAGTGAGGGTGAGGTGGGATGAGTGTGAGGGGAGGGTGGGGGTGGGAGTGAGGGTGGGGTTGGGTGGAGAGGGGATGAGGGGTGAGGGTTGGGGAGGGGATGGGGATGAGAATGGGATGGTGTTGATGGTGTGGGAGGGTGTGAGGGTGGGGAAGGGGGTGGGGATGAGGGTGGTTCGGGGTGAGAGTGGGGTTGAGGGAAGGGGAGGGGATGAGGGTAGGGTAGGGGGTGGGGTAGGGTGGGGATGAGGCTGAAGGAGAGGGTGATGGGGAGGGGATGAGGGTGAGGGGTGAGGGACCCTCTGACACTCTGCACCATCTCCTCAGGGCTATAAGAAGCAGAACAATTACATCGCGACTCAGGGTGAGACCCCCAATGGACCATCCTCCCCTCACTGACCAACCTCTGCACTGAACTCTAATCTCCGACCCCTACCCTGACCTCCCACATTCACCCTGATGTCCAACCCCACCGTGACCTCTGACACCCACCTGACCACCATTCGCTAACCTGACCTCCATCCCCTACCCTGACCTGCAGCCCCAGCCTGAGTGCAGGCGGACAGTTCACTGGCGGTGTTGCCCATCTCCACAGGACCACTGGCTGTCACCATTGGCGACTTCTGGCATATGGTGTGGCAGGAAAAGTGCACCACCATCCTCATGTTGACCAAGATCAATGAGCAGGGCAAGGTGCGTGACCCCTGCAATCCTAGTGACCGATTCTGCTCTCCTATGACCCCAGCTGGCCCCTGATTCTCTCCTTCTGCCCTCCTGGATGACCACATCCTGCCCTGTGATCACCTTTGCTGATCTCTGCTGCTTTCCTGTGATCCCTGATGCCCCAGCCTTTGCACCCTGATGCCCTCCTGTGGCCCCAGCCGATCCTCCTGTGACCCATGCTGAGCCCTGCCTGCCCTTATGTGACCCCTGCTGACCTCAGCTGCCATCGCATGACCCCAGCCTGCCCTCCTGTGACCCTTGCTGACCCCAGCCGGCCCTCCTATGACCATCCTGACCCCAGCCTGCCCTCCTATGACCCCAGCCTGCCCTCCTGTGACCCCTGCTTACCCCAGCCTGCCCTTCTGTGACCCCGACAAACCCGCCGGTGCCAGGGTAACTCCAGCCTTTGCCTTGCAGACCAAGTGTGAGCAATACTGGCCAGCGGCCGGCAGCCAGACCTTCGGGAAGTTCACAGTTTCCCTGCTCAATGAGTGGAGCTGCCACTCCCAGGAGTTCATCGTCCGCACCCTGCAGCTGCAAAAGGTCAGGGGGTGAGGGGGAGGGTGCAGAAGTCGCTCCGGGATGAGGGGGAGGGTGCAGAGGTTGCCCTGGGTCGTGGGGGAGGGTGCAGAGGTCGTACTGGGGTGAGGCGGAGGGTGCAGAGGTTGACCCTGGGCGAGGGGGAGGGTGCAGAGGTCACTCCGGGCGAGGGGGAAACATAGAAACAAAAAATAGGTGCAGGAGGAGGCCATTTGGCCCTTCAAGCCTACACCACCATACATTATGATCATGGCTGATCAGTACCCACTTCCTGCCTTCTCCCCCATACCCCCTGATCCCCTTAACTACAAGGGCCAAATCTAACCTTCTCTTAAATATTGACAAGGAACTGGCCTCATCTACTTCCTGTGGCAAAGAATTCCACAGATCCACCACCCTCTGAGAGAAGACATTTTTCCTCATCTCAGTCTCTCAAAACCTCCCCCTTTTCTTTAAACTATGACCCCTGGTTCTGGTTTTTCCCAGCACTGGAAACAACCTTCCTGCGTCTAGTCTGTCTAACCCCTTAAGAATTTTATATGTTTCTATAAGATCCCCCCTCAGTCTTCTAAATTCCAGATAATTCAAGCCCAGTTTATCCAACCTTCCTTCATATCCAAGTCCTTCCATCCCTGGTATCAGTCCAGTGAACCTTCTCTGCATCCCCTCCATGGCGAGGATGTCCTTCCTCAGATAAGGAGACCAAAACTGCACGCAGTTCTCCAGGTGTGGTCCCACTGTGAAATATAAAGTGTTCACAATCACTACTCTGGAGACAAAGTCTTGGAGAACAGGTTCAGCTTTATTTCGAGTCTGCAGAGCTGGGTGTCTCTTAGTCCCAAGACACACCGGAGGTCCAAAATCATCTCTCTTTTGTACAGTCCCGCGCACAACATCACCACCATTTAGTCTCTTCCAATTGGAATTTCAATACCTTACAACCTCCCCCTTTTCCCTTCCATCCCTGCAGATATCACACAGTCCCTCCCTCATCATACATTGCATGTTATGTTAATTAGGCACTCCCATCCTTAGGGGCATCGAAGTTAATATTCATGTCTTTATTAAGCAAGTGCAGTGCTGACTGTGGGGTACCCTAGGTCACTGTGCCAATCCAAACCAGATTCCTTCATTCTTGAGGTTTCTGATAAGAAAGGGGCCCATTAGTTAGTGCTGTCTATTTTCAAGCTCTAATCTACATATTTCACATTCCATCACTCTTCGCAGAGCGGCGCTAGTTTAATCATCTTCAGCCATTTTTCACATCACCAAGGCCCTGTACAGCTGGAGCAGGATCTCCCTACTCCTGGACACGAATCCTCTCGCTATGAACGCCAACATACCATTCGCCCTCCTCACTGCCTGCTGCACCTGTTTGCCCACTTTCAGCGACTGATGCACAGCAACACCCAAGTCTCTCTGCATCTCCCCTTTTCCTAAACAGATACCATTCAGATAATAGTCCTCTTTCCTGTTCTTACCTCCAAAGTGGATAACCTCGCATTTCTCCACATTATACTGCATCTGCCATGTCCTGGCCCACTCGCCTAACTTGTCCAAATCACTCTCCACCCTCCTAGCATCCTCCACACAGCTAACCCTGCCATCCAACTTCGTATCGTCTACAAATTTCCAGATACTGCTATCTATTCGCACATCTAAGTCACTGATATATATTGTAAACAATTGTGGCCCCAGCACTGAGCCCTGTGGTTCCCCACTAATCACTGGCTGCCATTCTGAAAAGAACCCATTTATTCCTACTCTTTGCTTCCTGTCCCTCCACCAATTCTCTATCTACTTTAATACCATCTCTCCTATACTGTGCTTTTCAAGTTTGTATGCTAATCTTCTGTGCGGAACCTTATCAAATGCCTTACTAAAGTCCATATATACCACATCCACTGGTTCTCCCCTATCCACTCGACTGGTTACATCCTCCAAAAAAACTCTATTAGATTCATCAGACATGATTTTCCCTTCACAAAACCATGCTGACTCCTTCCGATGATACACTACTCTCCAAATCTACTGTGATTACATCTTTAATAACTGATTCCAGTACCTTCCCTACTACCGATGTCAGGCTAACTGGTCTGTAGTTTCCTAGTTTCTATCTCTCTCCCTTCTTAAAGAGTGGGGTTACGTTGCCCACCTTCCAATCCTCAGGAACTAATCCAGTATCTAAGGAGGTTTGAAAAATTATCACTAATGCATTCATTATTTCCAGGGCTACTTCCTTCAGCACTCTCAGATGCAGACCGTCTGGCCTCGGGGATTTATCTGCCTTTAATCCCTGCAATTTAACTAATACAACCTCTCCACTTACAATTATTTTCTTATTCCCTCCCTCACATTAGGTCCCTAATCCTCAACAACTTCCTGAAGATTAGTTATGTCTTCCTTGGTGAAGACAGAACTAAAGTAGTCATTCAGACAGTCTGCCATGTTCCCCATGATTAACTCACCCGTTTACAGTCATTTTTTATGTTCTCTGCCATCTTCCTCTCATAATCCATTTTACCTTTCCTAATTAATCCTTTTGGCCTCCTCTGCAGAACTCTGAATTACTCCCAATCATATAACAGTTTATGGCATTGAAACAGGCCATCTCGGCCCTACAACTCCACGCCGGTTCACTCAAACAACTCCGCTAGCTCCCCCCTCCCACTCTCCGCCCATAACCCTCCAACCCCCTCCTATCCATGTACATATCCAGCCTCCTCTTAAATGAAAGAATTGACTCTGCCTCAACTATTTCCTCCAGAAGATTATTCCATTCAGCCACCACTCTCTGAGTGAAGAAACATCCTCTAATATTTCTCCTAAAATTTTGTCCCCTTACCCTCAACTTGTGTCCTCTTGTTTCAACCTACCCTGCTCTCAGGGGGATGAGTCTACTTGCATCTAGTCTATCTATTCCCTTCATAATTTTAAACACCTCTATCAAATCCCCTCTCAACCATCTACGCTCCAAGGAATAAAGTCCTAACCTCTTCAAACTTTCTCTGTACTCGAGGTATTTTAAGCCGGGCAACATCCTGGTAAATCTTCTCTGCACCCTCTCCACCTATTCTATATCCTTCCTATAATTTGGAGACCAGAACTGAACACAATACTCCAAACCTGGTCTCACCAATGCCTTAAACAGCTGCAGCATCACCTCCCAGCTCCTATACTCTATGCTATGATTTATGAAGGCTAACATACCAAATGCCTTCTTTAACCCTGTTAACATGGGAATCCACCTTCAAGGAAAACTGCACCATAACTCCAAGATCTCTTTGTTCTTGTACATTCCCCAATGTCCTCCCCTTTACTACATATGTCCTAATTTGATTATTTTTCCCTAAAATGAAGCACCTCACACTTCCCTACATTAAATTCCATCTGCCATCTTTCAGCCCAATTTTCCAGACAAACCAAATCCCTGAAAACCTTCCTTGCTATCCACCACTCCCCCTTTGTATAGTCTGCGTATTTACTTACCCAGTTAAACACCCCATCATCCAAATCATTAATATAAATTATGAACAACAGGGAACCTAGCACCGATCCTGGAGGCACGTCGCTCGTCACAGACTTCCATCCTGACAGACAGTTGTCCACCATGACCCTCTGCTGTCTCTCCTCCAACCATCTCTGAACCCATCTTACTATTTCTATATTAATCCCTAGTAACTGAACCTTCCTTACTAACCTTTCATGTGGAACCTCATCAAAAGCTTTACTAAAATCCAGATAGACTACATCAATTGCCCTACCTTCATCCACCTTTCTTGTCACTTCTTCGAAAAACTCAACAAGGTTCGCCAAACATGACTTCCCCTTCACAAACCCATGCTGGGTGCACCTGATCAATCCCTGCTTATCTAGATATTTATACACACCATCTCTAAGAAAACCCTCCATAACATTCCCTACCAAAGAAGTCAAGCTTACAGGCCTATTACTTGGCCGACACCTCATGCTTCTTTTTAAACAATGGAACTACATTAGCAACCTCAAACCCTGCGGCACCACACCCTCGTCCAGTGATCACTGAAAAATCACTGACTGTGCCTCCGCTATTTGCTCCCTGACCTCCTTTAACGTCCTGGAGAAAATCCCATTCAGAATATTTTTTTTTACTAGTTTATATGCTGCTTCTTTGGATTTGACACTCTGTCGGATCTCCCTTGTTAGCCAGGGATGCGCTACCCTCCTTGATTTATTCTTTCTACAAACTGGGATGTACATCTGTTGTACTTGCTCCAAGCTATCCTTCAACGATGGCCATTGCATTTCCACCGTCAGTCCTTTAAGTACCATTTGCCAATCTATTTTAGCTAATTCACCTCTTACTGTCAAAATTACCCCACTTCATGTTCAGAACCTTTGTATCTGAATCAACTCTGTCACATTCCATCCTAATGAATAATTCCACCATATGTGGTCACTCTTGCCCAAGGGGGTTCTTCACAACAAGATTGTTAAATACCTTACTCCATTACTCAATCCCCAGCCCAGAATGGCCTGTTCCCTCGTCGGTTCCACGACATGCTGGTTTAGAAAACAATCCCACATACATTAGAAGAAATCCTCTTCCTCATCACCCTGACCAATTTGGTTCACCCAATCTACATGTAGATTAAAGTCACCCATTCTAACTGTTTAAGTTTAGAAAGAAATAGATATCATGTATTTGATTAATCGTTGACCCTTTGTCTTACCATATATAACCACTTACAGCACAGAACAGGCCAGTTCGACCCTACTAGTCCATGCCGTAGCAAATCCCCACCCTCCTAGTCCCACTGACCAGCGCCCGGTCCATACCCCTCTAGTCCCCTCCTCTCCATGTAACGATCCAGTCTTTCCTTAAATGCAACCAATGATCCCGCCTCGACCACGTCTGCCGGAAGCTCATTCCACATCCCCACCACCCTCTGCGTAAAGAAATTTCCCCTCATGTTCCCCTTATAATTTTCCCCCTTCAATCTTAAACCATGTCCTCTAGTTTGAATCTCCCCTTTCTTAATTGAAAAAGCCTATCCACATTTACTCTGTCTGTCCCTTTTAAAATCTTAAACACCTCGATCAAGTCCCCTCTCAATCTTCTACGCTCCAGAGAAAAAAGCCCCAGTCTGCACAACCTTTCCCTGTAACTCAGACCCTGAAATCCTGTCAACATTCTCGTGAACCTTCTCTGCACTCTCTCTATTTTGTTTATATCTTTCCTATAATTTGGTGACCAAAACTGTACACAGTACTCCAAATTTGGCCTCGCCAATGCCTTGTACAATTTCATCCTAACCTCCCTACTCTTGAATTCAATACTCCGATTTATGAAGGCCAACATTCCAAATGCCTTCTTCACCACACCATCTACCAGAGTATCAGCCTTGAGGGTACTATTTACCATAACTCCTAAATCCCTTTGTTGCTCTGCACTCCTCAATTGTCTACCATTTAATGTATATGACCTATTTAAATCTGCCTTTCCAAAATGTAGCACCTCACATTTATCTGTATTAAATTCCATCAGCCATTTCTCAGCCCACACCTCCAACCTTCCTAAATCACCTTTTAATCTACGGTAATCTACCTCACTGTCCACAACACCACCAATCTTTGTGTCATCCACAAACTTGCTTATCCAATTCTCCACCCCTACATCCAGATCGTTAATATATATAACAAATAATAGTGGACCCAGGACCGAACCCTGAGGAACTCCACTAGTCACCGGCCTCCAATTGGACAAACAATTTTCCACCACTACTCTCTGACACCTTCCATCCAACCACTGCTGAATCCATTTCACTACCTCCTCATTTATACCTAATGCCTCCACCTTTTTTCCTAACCTCCTGTGGGGAACTTTGTCAAAAGCTTTACTAAAGTCCAAATAGACAACATCCACAGCTTTCCCTTCATCAACCTTTTTAGTAACCCCCTCGAAGAACTCAATCAGGTTTGTCAAGCATGATCTACCCCTGACAAAACCATGCTCCCTATCAATCCCTGTACCTCCAAATATTTGTAAATACCATCCCTCAGAACACTTTCCATCAACTTGCCCACCACAGACGTCAGACTCACGGGCCTATAACTCCCAGGTTTACATTTAGACCCTTTCTTAAACAGCGGAACCACATGCGCCACCCTCCAATCCTTTGGTACCACCCCCGTGGCCAGTGACATCCTAAATATCTCTGTTAATGGCCCTACTAACTGTCCACTAGCCTCCCTGAGTGTCCTTGGGAATATTTTGTCCGGTCCGGGAGATTTATCCACCTTTATCTTTTTTAACACAGCCATCACTACCTCCTCGGTTATCCTTATATGCTTCATGACCTCCCCACTATTTTTCTTTACCTCAACTGGTTCAACATTTTTTTCCCTAGTGAATACCGAGGCAAAGAAATCATTCAAAATTTCCCCCATTTCCTCAGACTTCTCACTCAGCCTACCCTCCCTATCTACAAGGGGTCCAATTTTATCTCTCACTAATCTTTTACTTTTAATGTACTTATAGAAACCCTTTGGATTTATTTTTACTCTGTCTGTCAAAGCCTTTTCATGCCTTTTTTTGGCCTTTCTAATTTCTTTCTTAAGATTCCTTCTACACTCCTTGTAGTCCTCCTTCAACTTCTCAGCTCCCTGCTCTTTATACCTCTTGTACACCTCCCTTTTTCTCCTAACCAAATTTCCAATATTCCTCGAAAACCAAGCCTCCCTATGACTTCCAGCCTTTCCCTTGATCCAGACTGGGACATAACTACTTTGTACCCTCAAAATTTCTTTTTTGAATATCCTCCATTTTTCATTAACATCCTTACCTGAAAATATCCTGTCCCACTCAATACTCCCCAAATCCCTTCTTATTCCTACGAAATTTGCTCTTTTCCAATTCAGAACCTCAACTTTAGGCCTCTCCTTGCTCTTCCTTAAAACTACCCCAAAACTAACAGAATTATGGTCACTAGACCCAATTGGTTCTACAACATTAATGTCCGCTACCTGATCTAGCTCGTTCCCTAACAGGAGATCCAGTATTACACCATCCCGAGTCGGTTCTTCTACTAACTGATTTAGAAAACAATCCTGAACACATTTAACGAACTCCAGCCCATCCAGCCCTCTAACCGTATGGGTATCCCAATCATGTGTGGGAAGTTAAAATCTCCCATGATCACTACCCTATGATTTTCACACATATACGTTATCTCCCTACAAATTTGTTCCTCTAATTCCCTTGGCCCATTTGGTGGTCTGTAATACACCCCTATTAGCACCCTCTTGCCTCCTCCACCCCTCAATTCCACCCAAACAGCCTCACTGGTCGCTCCCTCCATACCATCTTGCCACCTCACGGCAGTAATGTCCTCCCTAACAAGCAGAGCAACTCCTCCTCCTTTTTTACCCCCTCATCTATCACATCTAAAACAAATGTATCCTGGAACATTAAGTTGCCAGTCCTGCCCCTCCTGTAGCCAGGTCTCACTAATTGCCACAATATCGAGACCCCAAGTATCTATCCATGCTCTCAGCTCATCTACCTTGTTCACTATGCTTCTTGCATTAAAATATATGCATCTCAGAGAATGACCCTCACATATATTCTCTTTTTTACCTTCTACCCTAATCTCCATCCTACCTTTCTTATCTTTTTTATTCCTAGCTAGGTGGCCATACTCCCTGGACACTGCTCTCACCCTCTGTTCCCCACCCCCCTGTCAAACTTTGTTACACACATTACCAGTTTCCTTCCTAATGGCCTCCCTAACCTCACTGCTACTGTTAGGTGGCCTGTACACAACACCCACTAGCGTTTTCTGCCCCTTCGTGTTACACAGCTCTACCCACATTGATTCCACATCCTCCAAGCTAATGCCCTTCCTTTCTATCACATTCACCTCTTCCCTAACCAACAATGCTACTTCACCTTCTTTTACATTCCGTCTATCCCTCCTGAATGTCAAGTAACCCTGAATGTTGAGCTCCCAGTCACGGTCCCCTTGAAGCCATGTCTCTGTGATCCCAACTACATCATAGGGGAGGGTGCAGAGGTCACCATGGGGTAAAGGGGAGAGTGTAGACATAGCCCTGGGGCAAGGGGGATGGTGGAGAGGTAGCCCTGGAGCAAGGGGGAGGGTTCAGAGGTCACCCTGGGGTGAGGGTGCAGAAGTCACCCTGAGGTGAGAGGGAGGGTGCAGAGGTCACCCTGGGGTGAGAGGGAGGGTGCAGAGGTCACCCTGGGGTGAGGTGTGAGGACGGATCCGAGTGACATCTCACACCCCTCTGCTGCTCTGATCAGTTGGGGCTGGGCTGGACGCGGCAAGTGCAGCAGTTCCACTTCCTGGGTTGGCGGGACCACAGCATTCCCGACAATCCCATCGCCATCTACCGACTCCTCAAGGCGGTCAACAAGAGGGACCAGGATTCCGGGCCCCTGATCGTGCACTGCAGGTGAGCAAGCAGCCAGGCCGGTGGGCAGGTCAGGACGCAGGGCCCATGGACAGGCCCGGAACAGTACAGGGCCCATGGACAGGCCCGGAACAGTACAGGGCCCATGGACAGGCCCGGAACAGTACAGGGCCCATGGACAGGCCCGGAACAGTACAGGGCCCATGGACAGGCCCGGAACAGTACAGGGCCCATGGACAGGCCCGGAACAGTACAGGGCACAGGGACAGGCCCGGAACAGTACAGGGCACAGGGACAGGGACTGGGACAGGGGGAAAGGGCCTGGGACACGGAGACAGGACTCAATGACAGGGCCTGGGACACGGAGAGAGGCCATGGGGAATAGACAGGGGACACGGGGACAGGGCCTGGGGCACAGGGATGGGGCTTGGACACAGCACGGGGAAAGGCCATGGGGAGTAGATGGGGGTACGGGGACAGGACACAGGGCAGGACCTAGGACAGAACCTGGGGCAGGAGACGGGACACATGGAATGGACAAGGGGCATGGGGACAGGAACTGCGGAGAGGGATAGGGTGTGAGGGGATGGGGAGGGGGTGGGGTGAGGGTATGGGGGTGGAGAGGGGTATGTCCTCACAGTTGGCTGTGTTCCAGCGCCGGGGTGGGCCGCACTGGGACCCTCATCGCCATCGACTACCTGCTACAAGCGTCCGAGGCCGAGGGTCGGGTAGACGTGAGGCGGTGTGTGGAGCAGCTGCGGCGACAGAGGGTCGGGATGGTGCAGAAACTGGTGGGTGGTCCATCCCCACCCTCTCTCACCCTCCCACCCACCCCTAACCACCCCCACCTGTTCCCGTTCCCACCCTCTCTCACCCTCCCACCCACCCCTAACCACCCCCACCTGTTCCCGCTCCCACCCTCTCTCACCCTCCCACCCACCCCTAACCACCCCCACCCACTCTCACCCCACCTCCACCCACTCCCACCCCATCCACTCACACCTACACCCCTCCCATCCCCATCCATTCACATTCACACCACTCCCACCCTCACCCATTCCCACCCCACTGACTCCCACCCACTCCCGTTCCCACCCTCACCCATGCCCACACCACTGACTCCCACTCCCACCCCCACCCTCACTCATATCCACCCCACCCACTCCCACCTTCACCATTCCCACCCCACCCACTACCACCCTCATCTACTCCCTCCCCTCCCCTCCCTCCCTCTCTCCAACCTCCCTCCCTCCCATCTCCCTCCCTCCTATTTCCCTCCCATCTCCCTCTTTTCCATCCTCCCATCTCCCTCTCCCATCTCCTTCCCTCCTATCTCCCTCCCCTCCCTATCTCCCTCCCCTCCCATCCCTCCCTCCCATCTCCCTCCTATCTCCCATCTCCCTCTCTCCCATCTCCCTCCCCCATCCTCCCTCCCCTCCCATCTCCCTCCCTCCTATCTCCCTCCCTCTTTTCCCTCCCATATTCTCCCTCCCATTTCCCTCCCATCTCCCTCTTTTCCATCTCCCTCCAATCTCCCTCCCATTTCCTTCCCATCTCCCTCTCTCGCTTCTCCTTCCCTCCCATCTTCCTCTCTCCCACCTCCATCCCTCCATCTCCCTCCCTCCCATCTTCCAACTCCCTCCCCCCCATCTCCCATTCCCTCATAGAACCATAGAACATTACAACACAGAAAAATGGCCCCTGCGGCCCCTCGAATCTGTGCCAAAACATTTTTTTTTGCCTAGTCCCACTGACCTGCACCCAGTACATATCCCTCCATCACCTTCCATCCATGGACCTGTCCAAATTCTTCTTCAACGTTAAAATTGAGCCCACATTGAGCCACATAAAATTGAGCCTCAGCTGGCACCTTGTTCCACACTCCCATTTCTCTGGGTTAAATTCTCCCTCATATTCCCCCTAAACTTCTCCTCTTTCACCCTTAACCCATATCCTCTGGTTTATATCTCACCCACCCTCAGTGGAAAAAGCTGACCTACATTTACTCTGTCTGACCCCATCATCATTTTAAATACCTCAATCAAATCTCTCCTCATTCTTCTACACTCCAGGGAATAAAGTCCTAACCTGTTTAATCTCACCCTGGAACTCAGTTCCTGAAGTCCGGGCAACATCCTGGAAAATATTCTCTGCACTCTTTCTATCTTACTGATATCTTTCCTGTAGTTCGGTGACCAGAACTGCACACAATCCTCCAAATTTGGCCTCACCAATGTCTTATACAACTTTACCATCCCAACCATAACATCCCAACTCCTGGACTCAATACATTGATCTATAAAGGCCAACGTGCCAAAAGATCTCTTTACAACCCTGTCCACCTGTGACGCCACCTTTAGAGAATTAAGTATCCGTATTCCCAGATCCCTCTGTTCTACCTCAGTTCCCGCCCATTTACCATGTACGTCCTTTCAAGGTTTGTCCTTCCAAAATCCAACACCTCACACTTGTCTGCATTAAATTCCATCTGCCATTTTCCAGCCCATGTTTCCAGCTGGTCCAGATCCCTCTGCAAACTTTGAAAACATTCCTCACTGTCCACAATGTCTCCAATCTTAGCGTCACCTGCAAACTTGCTGATCCAATTGACAACATTATCATCCAGATCACTGATGTAGATAACTAGTAAGGCCGAACTGGCCTGTTCTATGCTGTAGGTGGTTATATGGTTATTTGACAAACAACAATGGTCCCAGCACCAATCCCTGAGCCACACCACTCGTCACAGGCCTCCAGTCTGAGAAACATCATCCATCACTACTCTCTGGCTTCTCCCATCCAGCCAAGGTAGAATCCAGTTCACTACTTCACCATGGGTGAACCTTCCTGACTAACCTCCCATGTGGGACCTTGTCAAAGGCCTTACTAAAGTCCATGTTGACAACAGCCTTTCCTTCATCAACTTTCCTGGTAACCTTCTCGAAAAACTCTGTAAGATTGGTTAAACACAACCTACCACACACAAAGCCAAGTTTCTCTAATCAATTTCTGGTTATCCAAATAATTGTATATCCGATCTCTTTGAACACCTTCCAATAATTTATCTACTACTGATGTCAGGCCTATAATTTCCTGGGTTACTTTTGGAGTCTTTTTTAAACAATGGAACAACTTTTGAAAGGCTTAAAGAGAGACATTTATTAGAAAAACAAGTCTTGTATCAGTCTTTGCAGATCATGTGAATTACGTTAATAGGAGAGTTATATGAATGTAGCCAAGGCAACATGTTTGCTACAACTTTTTTAGAAGCATGTCATTCAGTTAATGGTAGTAAAATCATTTCACATGATTGTGTTGTTTTATCAAATCTTAAAATACACTCAACTTCATACATTAAACCTGGATGGGATAAGGAAGGAGGGAGTACAGCCGTCGGGTGCGGTTTAAACTAATTTGGCAGGGGGTTGGGAACCTGTATGATAGGGCAAAGGACAGAAAAGATAAAACAGGAAAAGTTAGGTTAGGCAGCGAAAGTAAAAAATCAGAAAGAGCAAGGAGGGTGAAAAAAGCAAATCTGAAGGCTTTATATCTTAATGCAAGAAGCATTCGGAACAAGGTAGATGAATTAGCTGTGGAAATTGAGATAAACAAATATGATTTGATTGGGATTACAGAAACATGGCTGCAGGGTGGGCAAGCCTGGGAACTTAACATCCCGGGGTATACGATATTTAGGAGGGATCGGCAAGAAAGAAAAGGGGGTGGGGTAGTATTGATGGTGAGAGAAGGGACCGACACGATTGACAGGAAGGATATTAACTCAGAAGATGCAGAATCTATATGGGTAGAACTGAGGAATAGCAAGGGGTGGAAAACGTTAGTGGGGGTGGTATATAGGCCTCCAAATAGTAGTGTAGAGGTGAGGGAAGGCATTAAAAGAGCTGGGAGACTTTAATTTGCATATAGATTGGACTAGTCAAATTGGTAAAAATACAGAGGAGGAGGAATTCCTTGAATGTTTACGGGACGGTTATCTAGACCAATATGTCGAGGAACCGACTCGGGAGCAGGCCATTTTAGATTGGGTATTATGCAATGATAAGGGGCTAATCAACAATCTTGTTGTACGAGGCCCTTTGGGTAGGAGCGATCACAATATGATCAAATTCTCACTCGACTTGGAGAGTGATGAAATTAAAACTGAGGCTAAGGTCCTGAATTTAAATAAAGGGAATTATGATGGTATGAGACGGGAGTTGAGTAAGATTGATTGGGTGGTGTTTATGGGGGAGTTGACTGTTGATAGACAATGGAAAGTATTCACAGATCTAATGGAGAAATTGCAAAAATCGTTTATACCGGTTTGGCATAAAAATAAACAAAAAAGGTGACTCAACCGTGAATAACCAGGGAAATTGGAGACAGCATTAGGTCCAAAGAGAGAGCATATCAATTGGCCAAAAAAAGTACCACAACCGAAGACTGGGAGCAGTTCAAGATGCACCAAAGGAGGACAAAGGGATTAATCAAGAGAGCAAAAATAAATTACGAAAGTAAGCTTGCGGCAAATATAAAAACCGACTGGAAAAGCTTTTATAAATATGTCAAGAGGAAAAGATTGGTGAAATCCAGAGTAGGTCCTTTGCAGTCGGAATCAGCGGAATATATAATGGGGAATAAGGAAATGGCAGACCAATTAAATTCTTACTTTAGTTCTGTTTTCACAAGAGAGGATACAAATAACCTCCCAAGGATGTTGGGAAACATAGAGACTAATGCAAGGGAGGAACTGAAAGAAATCAGTATCTCTAAGGACATGGTCTTGGGGAAATTGATGGGATTGAAGGCAGATAAATCCCAAGGGCCTGATAATCTACATCCTAGGGTACTCAAGGAAGTGGCCATTCAGATAGCAGATGCTTTAAGAATTATTTTTCAGGACTCGATAGACTCAGGATCAGTACCCATGGATTGGAGGGTAGCTAATGTTACCCCACTATTTAAAAAGGGGGGTAGAGAAAAAGCGGGGAATTATCGGCCTGTGAGCCTTACATCAGTAGTGGGCAAAATGATGGAATCCATTATTAAGGATGTAATAGCGGAGCATATGACTAGCAGAGAAGGGATCGGACGGAGTCAACATGGATTTACAGAAGGGAAATCGTGCTTGACAAATCTATTGGAATTCTTTGAGATGGTGACAGGTAAAATAGATGGGGGAGAGCCAGTGGATGTGGTGTACCTGGACTTCCAAAAGGCCTTCGATAAGGTCCCGCATAAACGACTGGCTTCCAAAATCAAGGCTCATGGGATTGGGGGAAAAGTATTGATGTGGATTGAGAACTGGCTGGCAGGTAGAAGACAGAGAGTTGGGATAAATGGCTCGTTTTCTGAGTGGCAGGCGGTGACCAGTGGGGTACCACAGGGATCTGGACTGGGACCCCAGCTGTTCACAATTTACATTAATGATCTGGATGAGGGGATTGGATGTAATATCTCCAAATTTGCAGATGACACTAAGCTAGGAGGGGTTGTGTGCACGGAAGAGGGGGTCAGGAAGCTCCAGTGTGATTTGGATAAATTGAGGCACTGGGCAGATCCATGGCAAATGCACTACAATGTGGATCAATGTGAGGTTATCCACTTTGGTAATACAAACTGGAGGGCAGATTACTATTCGAATGGCAATAGATTAAGAGATGGGGAAGTGCAGAGAGACCTAGGGGTACTTGTACACCAGACTCTGAAGGCGAGCATGCAGGTACAGCAGGCGGTTCAAAAGGCAAATGGTATGTTGGCCTTCATATCAAGAGGGTTTGAGTCTAGGAACAAGGATACCTTACTGCAGCTGTACAGGGCCTTAGTGAGACCCCACCTGGAGTATTGTGTGCAGTTTTGGTCACCTTATCTAAGGAAGGATGTTCTTGCAATGGAGGGAGTGCAGAGGTGATTCACCAGGCTGATACCTGGAATGGCAGGAATGACTTGTGAGGAAAGATTGCGCAAATTGGGATTGTACTCGCTGGAGTTTAGAAGATTGAGAGGGGATCTCATAGAGACATATAAAATTCTGGCAGGACTGGACAGAATGGATGCAGATGGGATGTTTCCAAGGATGGGAAAATCCAGAACCCGGGGCCATGGTTTGAGGATAATAGGCAAACCATTTAGGACCGAGATGAGGAGGAATTTCTCTACCCAGAGGATGGTGAATCTGTGGAATTCATTGCCACAGAGAACAGTAGAGGCAGGTTCATTAAATATATTTAAGAGGGAATTAGATATATAAGGGAATTAGGGGTTACGGAGTGAAGGCGGGGACGGGGTACTGAACTTTAAGATCAGCCATGATCTCGTTGAATGGCAGAGCAGGCTCAAAGGGTCGAATGACCTACTCCTGCTCCTATCTTCTACGTTTCTATGTTTCTAACTGTCCCTGAGGAGAAATAGACAATCAGTGGAGGGACTGATGCACAGACTGAAGTTTTGAAACTGAAGGCTTTTATTTGCAAGAGACGGACAGCATCCTTGTGTTGGTTGCTCACGCTGACCCGGACTCGAGCTGGGGGCAGGGTTGAGGCACCTCAGCATTCATGGGGGAGAAAGGGAAGAAGTCACGAGCCGGCCAGTGAGAGCAAGGTCGACCGGGAAAGGCCACGTCATCTCCATATAACGAATATGTCCAATAGTGGTTTCACCACAGGGACCAATGAAAGGGACCAGTTCGCAGGAATGGAGTGGCCTTGGATGGGAAAACCTGATCAGATACATTGTTCCACCTTACAGGAGAGCCCAACTATAACCACCCTGAAGGATATGATTCTGGGTGCTAAAAAATGGAGAAGTTCACAGCATCTGTTGGTTATAGATCATACGATTTGGTCCATGCTGGGAAAAGCGATTTAGCTACATAAGGCTTTATAGGGCCTGACCTTATTCTTACAAAGATTACGTTGCAAAAGTATCACTCCCTACTTGGAGACAGTTTCCTCCTTTTCCTTGTTCTCATTCTTTCAGGTAAATATCACGTGGAAAATCGTGGCAAATGTAGAGAGATGATCCACAGGTATAACATCTGAGCCACATCTGATGGAAATGTTTGTTTAAACTTCACTAAAAAATAAATAAAACTTCCAGGCCATTAATGCAGTGGGCAGGGGAACCCTTTCCATGCCGTTAATGCAGTGGGCAGGGAATCCCCTTCCACGCCGTTAATCCAGTGGGCAGGGGATCCCCTTCCACGCTGTTAATCCAGTGGGCAGGGGAACCCCTTCCATGCCGTTAATGCAGTGGGCAGGGGAACCCCTTCCACGCCGTTAATCCAGTGGGCAGTGGATCCCCTTCCACGCCGTTAATCCAGTGGGCAGGGAATCCCCTTCCACACTGTTAATCAGGTGGGCAGGGGGACCCCTTCCACGCCATTAATCCAGTGGGCAGGGGAACCCCTTCCACACCGTTAATGCAGTGGGCAGGGGATCCCCTTCCACGCCGTTAATCCAGTGGGAAGGGGAACCCCTTCCACGCCGTTAATCCAGTGGGCAGGGGAACCCCTTCCACGCCGTTAATGCAGTGGGAAGGGGAACCCCTTCCACGCCGTTAATGCAGTGGGCAGGGGATCCCCTTCCACGCTGTTAATCCAGTGGGCAGGGGAACCCCTTCCACGCCGTTAATCCAGTGGGCAGTGGATCCCCTTCCACGCCGTTAATCCAGTGGGCAGGGAATCCCCTTCCACACTGTTAATCAGGTGGGCAGGGGAACCCCTTCCACACCGTTAATGCAGTGGGCAGGGGATCCCCTTCCACGCCGTTAATCCAGTGGGCTGGGGAACCCCTTCCACGCCATTAATCCAGTGGGCAGGGGAACCCCTTCCACGCCTTTAATGCAGTGGGCAGGGGAACCCCTTCCACGCCGTTAATGCAGTGGGCAGGGGAACCCCTTCCACGCCGTTAATCCAGTGGGCAGGGGAACCCCTTCCATGCCGTTAATCCAGTGGGCAGGGGAACCACTTCCACGCCGTTAATCCAATGGGCAGGGAACCCCTTCCACGCCGTTAATGCAGTGGGCAGGGGAACCCCTTCCATGCCGTTAATGCAGTGGGCAGGAGAACCCCTTCCACGTCGTTAATGCAGTGGGCATGGGTACCCCTTCCACGTCATTAATCCAGTGGGCAGGGGAACCCCTTCCACGCCGTTAATCCAGTGGGCAGGTGAACCCCTTCCAGGCCTTTAATCCAGTGGGCAGGGGAACCCCTTCCACGCCGTTAATCCAGTGGGCAGGGGAACGCCTTCCACGCCATTAATTCAGTGGGCGGGGTGAGGTGCGGAGATTTAGCGACAGAGGGGTTGACGTTTTTGTTCTGAATTTTCTGATGCCGTGTTCCCTCTACGCCAGACGCATTTTGTACACGCACACGCACACTTGCACAGACTTTCAGTGCGCATGCACACGTGCACAAGTGTGCACAAAACACATTGGCCTGCGCGTGCGCTCACACACACACACACACACACACACACACACACACACACACACACACACACACACACACACACACACACACACACACACACACACACACACACACACACACACAGCTTAGGGAGATGGCCTCCATTTTGGATATTTGGAAATGTCCACCCTGACAGTATGTCTAAATTTAAATTTTAAAAATATTAAAGTTCCCTAAAACGACCCAGTATTGGACTCTCTCTCTTGTTGGAATCTCTATATATTGATTTAGAAACTTTCCTGAACACGTTTGACAAACTCCAAGCCGTCCAGCCCTTTTACAGGATTGGAGTCCCAGTCAATATGTGGAAAGTTAAAATCCCCGACGATCACACCCTTATGTTTCCTGCAACTGTCTGCTATCTCTCTACAGATTGGCTCCTCCAATTCTCACTTTTGGATGGTCTATAATACAACCCCATGAGTGTGATCATACCTTTCCGTTTCTCAGCTCCATCCATATAACCTCAGTAGACGAGCCCTCTGGCCTGTCCTGCCTGAGCACAACTGGGATACTTACCCTGATGAGCAATGCCCTCCTCCCCCTTTCATTCCCCCAACCCCCGTTCTACCACAGCTGAAGCAACTTGCTCTCTCTTTCACACACACACTCACCCTCTCACTCTCTCTCCCTTTGCCCTCTCTCCCATCTCTCTCCCCTCCCCTCCTCTCACTTCTCTCCATCCTCTCCCATCTCCCTATCTCTCTCTCCCCTTCTCTCTCTCCTCCATCTCTCTCTCTCCTATCTCTCCCCACCTCTCTCCCTCCCCATCTCTCTCTCCCATCTCCCCATTTCTCTCTCCATCTCCCCATTTCTCTCTCTCTCCTCTATCTCTCTCTCTCCTCTCTCCCCAACTCTCTCCCTTCCCACCTCTCTCTCTCCCTATCTCTCTCCCATCTCCCCATCTCTCTCCCTGTCTTTCTCCCATCTCTCTCTCTCTCCTATCTCTCCCCATCTTTCTCTCTCCCTCTCCCTCCCTCCCCATCTCTCTCTCTCCTCCATCTCTCTCTTTCCATCTCTCTCCCATCTCCCCATCTCTCTCTCTTCCCATCTCTCTCTCTCCCCATCTCTCTTCCATCTCCCCATCTCTCTCTCCCATCTCTCCCCATCTCTCTTTCTCCTATCTCTCCCCACCTCTCTCCCATCTCCCCACCTCTCTCTCTCCTATCTCTCCCCATCGCTCTCCCATCTCCCCATCCCTCTTTCTCTCTCCTATCTCTCCCCAACTCTCTCCCTTCCCATCTCTCTCTCCCCAATCTCTCTCCATCTCCCCATCTCTCTCTCTCTCCTATCTCTCCCCATCTTTCTCTTACCATCTCTCCCCCTCCCCCCCCCCCCCCCCCCAGGAACAGTACCGATTCATTTACCAGGTGCTTCTGGAGGTTCATCTGCTCGGGGACCCCTCCATTCCAGTGGAAAAGTTTGAACAGTGCCTGAACAGACTGCTGGGGAAAACGGAAACCTACGGGGGCAGCTACAGGAGGAGTTTGAGGTAGATCTGTGTGGCTGTGACAGGGATACCGTTGTGTGGACTTGAGCTTCAGGACGGCTTCACTGTGCTCCCTCCACCGTGTGCCCATACCCGTCCAAGCTCTATGGTACCCCAGTCCCAAGGTAAAACATAGAACATTCCAGCACAGTCCAGGCCCTTCAGCCCCAATGTTGTGCTGACCTACAGAAACCTACTCTTTCTATAGCCGTGATACTATCCCTGGCCAGTAATACTACCCCCTCCCCCCTTACCTCCCATCCTATTCCCTTAAAAACCGATCCTGCCCTTCCTCCAGCCAAGACCCTGCAATGGCCACAACATCGTGGTTCCACGTACTGATCCAGCTCTAAGTTCATCCCTTTATTCCTAATACTCCTTGCGTTGAAATAGACACATTTCAACCCCTCTAACTAGCTACATTTATGCTTTATCCCCTGCCTGTCCTTCCTCACCAACTCAGAACACACGGCATCGTGCTTTTAACCTTCTACCCTAATCTCTGCCCTCACATTCTGATTCCCACCTCCCTGCCAAACTAGTTTAAACCCTCCCCAAAAGCTCTAGAAAACCTGCCTGCCAGGATATTGGTCCCTTTCCAGTTCAGGTGCAGCCCACCCTGTTTGTACAGGTCAAACCTTCCCAGAAGAGACCCCTGTGATACAGAAATCTGAACCCCTGCCCCTGCCCCAAATCTTCAGTCATGCATTCATCTGCCACAACGTCCTGTTCCTACCTTCTCTGGCACGTGGCACAGGTAGCAATCCCGAAATTACCACCCTTGAGTTCCTGTCTTTCAGTTTCCTACCCAGCTCCCTGTGTTCTCTGTGTAGGAGGGGGGTGGAGGGTGAGGGTGGAGGGGAGGGGGAAGGTTAGGGAGAGTGTTTAAGATGGTGGGGAAGGGAGGGGAAGGTAGAGGAGGAGGTTGGAGGTAGAGGGAGGGGTATTGAGTACAGGAGTTGGGATGTTATGAACAAGTCATTGGTGAGGCCAAACTTGGTGTATTGTTTGTAGTTTTTGTCACCGAACTTACAGGAAAGATATCAGCAAATTGGAGAGTGCAGAGAAAATTTATTGGGATGTTGCCTGGACTTCAGGAACTGAGTTACAGGGAAAGGTTAAACAGGTTAGGATTTATTCCCTGGAGTGTAGAAGAATGAGGGGAGATTTTATCGAGGTATTTAACATTATGAGGGGGACAGGACAGAGTAAATGTCTATACAAACAGAGGACATGGGTTAAGGGTGAAAGGGGAAAAGTTTAGGGGAACGTGAGGGGGAACTTCTTCACACAGAGAGCAGTGGGAGTATGGAACGAGCTGCCAGCTGAGGTGGTGAATATGAGCTCGATTTGAACATTGAAGAAGAATTTGGACAGATAGATGGATGGGAGGGGAATGTAGGGTGATGAACTGGGGGCAGGTTAGTGGGACCCAGGCAAAAAAATGGTTCAACACAGACTAAAAGGGCCGAAGGGGCCTGTTTTCTGTGCTGTAGTGATCTATGGCTCTATGAGGAGGTGGGGAGGGGGAGGGTGAAGTGGAGGAGGAGGTCAGGAGGAGGAGGGGGTGGGAATGGACAGAAAGGCATGGGATATTCAGTTTCATGAACAGAGAATCTCATCCTTCACCACCCACCTCACTCCATCCCTCAAACCCGCTCCAATGTTCCCCTCCTTCACACCCCCGCATCCCTCACCTCCCCTCACCTCCTCCACACTCTCCTCATTCCCTTCCAGGCACTGCAGGCCTTCACTCGGCTCTTCGACTCTCACCGACATACTGAGGCGCAGAGAGTGTGTAACGTGGCCAAGAACAGGTTCCCCCACATCTTGCCAGGTAACCGGCTCCCACACCCACACCTCTCCCCGTTGGGGAGGGGGGAGGGAGGTGGAAGGGATGCGAGGGGAATGGGGGAAGTGAGAGAGAGCAAGAGGGGGAGGTGAAGGCAAGGGTAGGGGAAGGGAAAATAAGGGGTGGAGGGGAGGGAAGGGGAAGGGAGGGGGGAGGTTGAGGGGGAGGTGAAGGCAAGGAGAGGAGGCCTCACAGTTGGAGCTCACCATGTCCGCACTCCCCCCGGCAGCGGAGCACATTCGGCCCAGTCTGCACTCGGTGAGGAACCTGGACGGAAGTGGAGGCTACATCAATGCAGTCTACACAGAGGTAGGACCACCATGGACTTCCCCCCTCCCCCACTCCCCTCCCCCTCCCCCATCCTTTCCCCCCACCCAATTGACCACCATTTCCTGTGTGGGCAGGCCTGTACATGTGGGGGGCTAGTGGGGGAGGGGGGAGTTGGAGTGAAGGGGAGTTGAGGGGAGGGAGTGGGAAAGGGCGGTGATGGGGATGGGGGGGGTTGAGGGACGGGGGTGAGTTGGGTGAGGGAGGAGGTGAGGGAGGAGGTGAGGGAGAGGGGTGAGAGTGGTGTGAGAGAGGGGGTAGAGGGAGGGGGCTGATGGGGGAGCGGGTTGAGGGAAGGGGTGAGGAAGGGGGTGAGGGGGAAGTTGGTGAATGGGGTGTGGGGGAGAATTGGGGTGAGGGAGGGAGGTGAGGGTAAGGGAGTGGGTGAGAAAGGTGGGTGAGGGAGGGGGTGAGAGGAAGTGAGGGAGGGGGGTGAGGGAGGCAATGAGGAGGAGGTGGGGGAGAGGAGGCATGAGGGAGGAGGGTGGGGAGGGTGAAGGAAGGGTGGGGAGGGTGAGGGAGGGGGTGAGGGATGTGAGGGAGGGGTGACAGGGAGGTGGTGAGGGAGAGGTGGGGATGGGGGAGGTGGTGCTTGGTGACGAGATCCCCTGACGGTTTGTGTTGCCCAACCCTCAGCGCCACGGGGTGAAGGACGGCTTCATCCTGACACAGCACCCCCTCCCCGAGACAAGGGCTGACTTCTGGGCCCTGCTCCATGACCATCAGTGCGTCAACGTCGTCAACATGAGCCCCCCCAGCAAGCAGGTCCAGGTGAGAGACCATAGCCTGACACCCCCCCTCCCCATTCATCCACACTCCCCCAAACTCCCCTCCCCCCACTCCCCCTCCTCCCCCTCCCTAACTTCTCCCTTCCCCTCCCCACTCCATCCCTCCCCCCACTCCCCTTTCCCTCCCCCCACTCCCCTTTCCCTCCCTAACCCTCCCCACACCCTCCCCACTCCCCCTCCTCCCCTCTCCCACTCCTCCTCCCTAACGCTCCCTTCCTCCGCCTAACCACTCCCCACACCCTCTCCACTCCCTTATACACCATCCCTCCCACTCTCCCCCTCCCCTCCCCCTCCTCCCCTCCCCTCCCCCTCCCCACTCCTCTATACACCATCCCACTCTCCCCGTCCCTTCCCCCTCCCCCACTCACCCTCTCTAACCCCCTCCCTATTTCCCTCACATCACTGTCCCCTTTAGCATGACTCCATATCTTGTGGTGACCAAGCCTCAAGATGACTGACCCTTGAAGTGACCCTTCCCCTCGGGGTGACCCTGTCCCTTTGTGTGACTTTTCCCCTCAGGGTTACCCTGCCCCTCGGAGTGACCCCATCCTTCAGAGTGACCCCGCCCCTTGGTGTGACCCTTCCCCTTGGTGTGACCCTTCCCCTTGGAGTGACCCCGCCCCTCAGAGTGACCCCACACCTTGGAGTCACCACTCCTCGGAGTCACCCCGCCCCTCAGAGCCACCCTGCTAACAGTGTCCCTCTCCACACAGAACCACACGCCGTTTTGGCCTGAGGAGGGGTTTGCGACTTACGGCCCCTTCGTCGTGGAGCTGCGGTCACTCACCATCTCAGCGCACATCACTGAGGTCCATCTCGCCCTCTGCAAGCTTGGTCAGGTGAGGGTTGGGGTGGGTCGGGGTGGGTGGGAATGGGTGGAGGTTGGTGGAGATGGGTGAGGTGGGTAGGGATGTGTGAGGGTGGGTGGAGGAAGTTGGGCAGGTGAAGGAGTTGGGGGTGGGTGGAGTTGGGTGGGGACATGTGGGTGGAGGTGGGTAGGGGTGGGTAGAGATGGGCATATGGAGGAGGCAGGCAGAGGTGGGTGGGGATGAATGGAGGTGGATGGGGCAGGTGGAGGAGGGTGGCGGCAGGTGGAGGTGCATGGGGCAGGTGGAGGAGGGTAGGGGCGGGTGGAGGTGGGGGATGAGTGAAGTTGCATGGGGAAAGTGGAAGAGGTGGGGGTGGGTGGAGGTGGGTGGGGATGTGTGGGTGGGTTGGTTGGGGGTGGGTGAGGATGGGCAGTTGGAGGAGGGTGGTGGCAGGTAGAAGTGGGTGGGGATGGGTGGAGATGTGTGGGGCAGGTGGAGGTGGGTGGGGATGGGTGGAGGTGTGTGGGGCAGGTGGAGGTGGGTGGGGATGGGTGGAGTTGCATGGGGCAGGTGGAGGAGGGTGGGGGCATGTGGAGTTGGGTGGCGATGGGTGGAGGTGCGTGGGGCAGGTGGAGAAGGTGGAGGTGGGTGGAGGTGGTTGGGGGTGGGTGAGGATGAATTCAGCAGATAAGCACAGGTTTTTCAGATGATGGTGGATAATGGTGAAGGTTCCATTCTTTGGCTTGGCTTCGCAGACGAAGATTTATGGAGGGGTAGAATGTCCACGTCAGTTGCAGGCTCGTTTGTGGCTGACAAGTTCAATGCGGGACAGGCAGACACGGTTGCAGCGGTTGCAGGGGAAAATTGGTTGGTTGGGGTTGAGTGTTGGGTTTTTCCTCCTTTGTCTTTTGTCAGTGAGGTGAGCTCTGCGGTCTTCTTCAAAGGAGGTTGCTGCCCACCGAACTGTGAAGCACCAAGATGCACGGTTTGAGGCGATATCAGCCCACTGGCGGTGGTCAATGTGGTTCCATTATTGTCTTATAAAACTACATTGTAACCTACATGAAATACTTTAACTTTCTTCCTTATGGTGGAGAGTCACCACCTTGTCCAGCACCTCTCACAAAAATGAGGCCCCAGTGAGAACCGAGCTCGTGACCCCTGGTTTACAGACCAGTGCATGTATTTTGTTCCTCTAGTCATAGTCAGTGGGAATGGCAACCCAGGCAGGGGAAGGCTCCTCTTCCAGAATGTGGGTCGTCAGGGAAGCTGACAGTGTCCATGATGGCTTCATCTGCAAGATGTGCATCCAGCTGCAGCTCCTGACAAGCCGAGTTCAGGAACTGGAGCTGGAGTTGGATGAACTCCGGATCATTCAGGAGGTAGAGGGGAATAATAGGAGTTACAGGGACACCATCACACCGAGGAGACAGGAGGAGGGTAGATGGGTGACAGACAGGAGAGGGAAAGGGAAGAGGCAGGCAGTGCAGGGCACCCCTGTGGGTGTTCCCCTCAATAACAAGTATACCATTTTGGATACTGTTTGGGGGTGGGGGGGGAACCTACAGGGACAAGCCACAGAGATCAGGTCTCTGGCACATGTGGGGGGAGGTTAGGGAATGGGGGGCACAGAGTCATGATTAAGAAGGGAAGGGGCGCTGACGGAGGGGTTTCTGATGGAGGGGTTTTCTCGGTTATGGAGGGGATTCCAGGTGATGGAGGAGATTCCCGGTGACGGAAGGGTTTCATGTGATGGAGGGGTTTCTCAATGGAGGGGATTCTCGGTGATGGAGGGGATTACCAGTGATGGAGGGGTTTCCCTGTCTGTGTTCCAGGGCACTGAGCGGGAGGTCAACATTCTGCAGCTGGACGCCTGGCCGATGGGAGCGCCTGTCCCACCGTCACCGCAGCCCATCATCCATATGATGCAACTCGTGCAGGAGAAGCAGCAAAGCAAGAAAATGTCACCCATCGTCATCACCTGTTGGTGAGGGGGGGCACAGCCTGGTCATTCTACAGCCTCCCCCCCCCTGACACCTGACCCCAGCCCTGGCCCCTGATCCCACCCTTAACTCCTCAACCCTGACCCCTCACCCCTGACTCTAGGCCTCACCACTCACCCCTTAACCCTTCACTCATTCCCTGACTACTACCCTCACCCATTACTCCTGACCCCAGTCGTGACCCGTGAACACAGCTCACTCCATGACCCCTCAACCCAATCCCAAACTCCCTGCAGATCGAACTCATCCTAACCCCACTCCCCTCCCCACTTACGCCTAGCCACATCCTGAAACACACAGTGGTCCATCCGGAGGGGGGCTGCAGGGAGGTGGAAGGAGCAGGGGGTGAAACAGGGGGGGAGTGAGGGGTTTGGGAATGAGGGAGTGGGGGAAAGTGAGGGGGTCAGGGGAGTGAGGGGGATGGGTGAGTGAGGGGGACAAGGGAGTGAGGGGTGTGGGGGGGATGGGGACAGGTGAGTGAGGGTGTGGGGGGGTTGGGGGGAGTGAGGAGGATGACGGAGTGAGGGGGACGATGGAGTGAGGGGGACAGGAGAGTGAGGATGTGGGGGAGTGAGGGGACAGGGGAATGAAGGGGATGGGGGAATGAGGGTGTGGGGGGAGTGAGGGGGTCAGGAGAGTGAGGGTGTGGGGGAAGTGAGGGTGTGGGGGAAGTGTGGGGGACAGGAGAATGAGGGGGATGGGGGAGTGAAGGGGACGGGGAGTGAGGAGGACGGGGGAGTGAGGGGAACGGGGGAGTGATGGGGACGGGGGAGTGAGAGTGTGGGAGAAGTGAGGTGGAAAGGGGAGAGAGGGGGATGGGGATGAGGAGGACAGGTGAGTGAGGATGTGGGGGAGTGAGGGAGACAGGGGAATGATGGGGACAGGGGAGTGAGGGTGTGGGGGGTGAGCGAGGGGGTTGGGGGAGTGATGGGTATGGGGAGTGAGATTGTGGGGGGAGTGAGGGGGACGGGGAGTGAGAGTGTGGGGAGAGTGAGGGGGACAGGGAAATGAGGGGGTGGGAAGTGAGGGTGTGTGGGGGGAGTGAGGGGGACGGGGGAATGAGTGGCTGGGCATGAGGGGCAGGGGAGTGAAGGGGATGGGGAAATGAGGATGTGGGGGAGGAGTGAGGGGGACAGGAGAAAATGAGGGGGGCAGATGAGTGAGGGAGTGGGGGAGTGAGCGAGTGGGGAAGTGAGGGGGACAGGGGAGTGTGGGGGATGGGGGAGTGAGTGGCTGGGCATAAGGGGCAGGGGAGTGAAGGGGATGGAGGAGTGAGGGGGATGGGAGTTAGAGGGAAGGGGAAGTGAGGGAAAAGGGGGAGTGAGGGGGATGGGTGAGTGAAGGGGACAAGAGAGTGAGAGTGTGAGAGTGAGTGAGGGTGTGGGGGTGAGTGAGGGTGTGGGGGTGTGAGGGTGTGGGGGGAGTTAGGGTTTGGGGTTGGGGAGTGGGTGGATTGAGGGGGACGTAAGAGTGTGGGGATGGGGGAGTGAGGGGACAGAAGAGTGAGTGGATGGGCAAGTGAGGGGATAGGGAGTGAGGGTGTGGGGAGAGTGAGAGGAGGAGTGTGGTTTGGGAGGACTGGGTGTGGTGGTGTGGGGAGTGGGAGGAGGGGAGTGGGGACTTGGTGTGGAGGAGTGAGGAGCCTGGGAAGCAGGGGCCCGGAGCCGGGCCTGGGAGCATGTAGAGACCCTCCACACTGACCATGCTGCCTGGCACAGGGACGGAGCGAGCCGCAGCGGCCTGTACTGCACAGCCAGCAACATATGTCACAGCATCCAGGTCCACCAGCTTGTCGACGTGCTCCAGGCCGCCAAGACCACCCGCCGCAGCCGGCCACAGGCACTCAGCACCCTGGTGGGTGAGTGGGTGGCACTGGCACCCTCCTGTGGGGGGGAAGGAGAGGGGTAGGGAGTGGTGGGGAGGTGTGGGTGGTGGAGCCGAGAAGGGGAGGGCAGGGAGTGGGGGAAGGGAGGGAGTGGAGAAGGGGATGGGTGGGGTAGGGTGAGGGATGTGAGAGGGGTGGTGGGAGAGGGGAAGAGAGGGGATTGGTGGGAGAGGGTGAGGGGGTGTGGGAGGGGAGGAGAGGTGTGGAGGAGGGGAGGGGTGGGGTGGGGGGGTGGGAGAAAGGGGAGAGGTGGGGAGTGGGAGGCTGGGAGAGGGGAAAGGGGTGGGTGGGGGTGGGAGAGGAGGTCAGTGGGAGAGGGACAAAGGTGTGGGTGGGCGTCTGAGGGGGAGGAGTGGGTGGGGTTGGGGTGTGGGGCTGAGCGATGGGGGTACTGGTGCCCCAGTGTTGATGGCATGGAGATGACTGACCTCTCTCCCGACCAGGATCAGTACGGCTTCTGTTACCACCTGGCCCAGGCCTACCTGCATGTGGACAGGACCGGCGCCGGTGATGGCAGCAACATCAAGACTGGTCAAATGGAGCAGCCTTAAGGCCAATCTCACCCACTTTTCCCCTCAGGTTCACCCTCCTCCCCCACAGACAACCCCCTCCACACAGATGCCCCGCATCCTCACAGGCAATGCCCTCCCCATGGACACACCCTCCCCATGGACACCCCTCCCCCTCGGACACTCCCCCTCCCCACAGTCCACCCCCGTCCCCACTGCCACTCCCCTCTCCTCAGAAACACACCCCCCAGGGACACCCCCTCCCCAATGACACCCCTCTCCCCATGGACAGAATACCCCCCTCCCCACGGACAACCCCCCACAGACACCACCCCTCCACACAGGAACCCCCCCACAGAATCCCCCCCACCGCCTCTCTCCCGGGTGAACACCCACCGCCTCGCTCCCCAGTGACCATCCCACCTTCTTTCTCCCCAGTGACCACCCACCGCTTCTCTCCCGGGTGACCACCCACCACCTCTCTCTTCAGTGACTACCCACAGCCTCTCTCCCTGGTGACCACTCCACCACCTCGCTCCCCGGTGACCACCCCACCGCCTCTCTCCCTGGAGACCACCCACCGCCTCTCTCTGAGTCCAACCTTGCCTTCAGTGCCCCTCACCCCATAATCCAAGCTCTTTCTGTGGAATGAAAGAAGAGTCATCCCACTGCTCTCCGATCATCTGCCACCTCCCTGCACCTTGAACTGAGCTCTTTCATCTATCGACCACGGTCACTCAAATGGTCTTTAAGAGCGTTTGTGAAGGAGCATTGGGGAAAGGTGGTCACCGTCCCTGCAAACTGCCTGCTGCTCCTGGGGACCCCAGATCCTTTCCCTTCCCTTCCGTCCATTTCACCCCGTACCCTTCCTCTGTCCCGGCACCTCCCACGCTGTCTCACAGTGGGACCCTCCCAGTGGCCAAACAGACTCGGGGAGAGGGTGCAAACTCCTGACAATCAGCGCAGGATCCGAGTCTGGTGGTGGGTGGAGCAAGGTGCGTCCTGAGAGCTGACAGGGAGCGAAGGCCACACCTCCTGCTCACCGACATGGGGAATGTCCCGATCTGCAGTGTCCCCCTCCCCCCCCACCCCCGGTCAAGGGTGTGGGAAAACCATCGCACAGCTGACAGAGGAGCCTTTGAGGAGGACCCCAATGAGGGGAAAACTGAGACATGTGCCCCCCACGGCCAGCCAGGGGTCGTGGGGGATGTTGCCCGATAGCCTCCCCCTCACAGAACCCAGCCTCCACGCGTCGATTCAAAGGTTCCCTTTGTTAACGATGTACAGGACCATCGCCTTCCCAAGATCGTGTTATATGGCGAGCTCTCCACTGGCCACCGTGACAGAGGTGCACCAAAGAAAAGGTACAAGGACTGCCTAAAGAAATCTCTTGGTGCCTGCCACATTGACCACCGCCAGTGGGCTGATATCGCCTCAAACCGTGCATCTTGGCGCCTCACAGTTTGGCGGGCAGCAACCTCCTTTGAAGAAGACCGCAGAGCCTACCTCACTGACAAAAGGCAAAGGAGGGAAAAACCCAACACCCACCCAACCAACCAATTTTCCCCTGCAACCGCTGCAATCGTGTCTGCCTGTCCCGCATCGGACTTGTCAGCCATAAACGAGTCTGCAGCTGACGTGGACTTTTTACCCCCTCCATAAATCTTCGTCCGCGAAGCCAAGCCAAAAGAAGACATGATACACTTCACCTTGTGTCTGGCGGAAGGCAGGTGGCCAGGAGCATTGTATGGGGCCCCGAACTGTAGGGGAGAGAGAAGCAGAAGGGAGTCAGTCCCGTCAGACTCACTGAGGGTTCATTGATTTGGCCCCCGCAGCCTCTGTAGCCGCACAGACTCCTGTTCGATCCATCGGCCGCATGAGGCTCCAGATCCGAACACGATCAGCAAGTCCTTCAGTGCCCGATACCCCTTCTTATCCTCAGCCCCCTCTCGAATCCTGGCTCTGATACCTGGTTCTCGTGAGCCGGTCTCCAGTTGCCCTCAGCCCATGCGGGTCCCCCGACGGCGTCGCCCCTCGCTGGTCACCGTCCCATGGGCTTGTCTCCTCTGCTTCTCCTTCTCCAACAGAATTGATTGTCTTGAATGTCTCCTGAAATTTGTTGTTTTGTGGCAGCTTCACAGATGCAAATATTAAAGCTGCAAATTATTCTGAGAAATAAATGAATTAGTGCAAAAAAGAGAACGTGAGATCATGTCTGGGGTTCATTGTCCATCCAGGAATCTGATGGCGGATGGGAAGAAGCTGTCTTTGTGCTGCTGGGTGTTCGTCTTCGGGCTCCTGGACCTCCTTCCTGATGGTAGAGAAGAGGTCATGGCCTGGGTGGTGGGGGGTCCTTGAGGTCAGAGGCTTCTTTCTTGAAACACTGCCTCTTGAAGGAGTGGAGACTGATGCCTGTGATGTTGCAGGCCAAGTTAACAACCCTCTGGAATCTTTTCCTGTCTTGAATGTTGGCACCTCCATACCAGACAGTGATACAACCAGCCAGAATCCTCTCCACGGTTCATCTGAAGAAATTTACGAGAGTTTCAACAGACAATAGGTACGTGATAGTCCGGATCTATCACCAATGTACATAGTGTATATAGTTACAGTATCTAGACTGTGCTTACAGCGTTAGGCTGAGAGCTAAGCCACGCCTACTGTCTGGGCCTTAAAGGGTTGTGTCCCTAGCCAGGTCAGATCATTCCGGACTGGTCGGCCACCTGTGAAGAGCTCCTGTCTTTTGCTAATAAAAGCCTTGGTTTGGATCAACAAGTCTTTGGTTCTTTCGACGAGCTCTACAGTACTGGAGTAGGCCAATTGGCCCTTCGAGCCAGCACCACCATTTATCAGATCATGGCTGATCTTTCCCTTTCAATAACCAATCTCAGCCTTATCCCCATAACCCTTAACTCCCCTGCCCACAGGAGCCTTATCCAACTCTCTCAAATCTATCCTGGGTAAAAAATATTTCTCCTCATTTCTGTCTTAAATGCCCTTCCCTGTATTCTTAAACTATGCCCTCTAGTCCTGGTCTCTCCCATCATTGGGAACTTTGATAATCCTAAATACCTCAATCATGTCTCCCCTTATCCTTCTAAACTCCATCGCATATAATCCCAGTCTTTCTAACTTATTCACGTATGACAATCCTGCCATCCCGGGAACTAACCTTGTAAATCTGTGCTGCATACCCTCTGTAGCAAGCATGTCCTTTCTTAATTATGGGGACCAGAACTGGACGTAATACTCCAGGTGAGGTCTCACCAGGGCCCTGTACAACTGCAGGAGGGCTTCTCTACTCCTATACTCCAATCCCCTCTTTATGAAAGCCAACATACCGTTCGCCTTCTTCACCACTAATAAAAGCCTTGGTTTGGATCAACAAGTCTTTGGTTCTTTCGACGAGCTCTACAGTACTGGAGTAGGCCAATTGGCCCTTCGAGCCAGCACCACCATTTATCAGATCATGGCTGATCTTCGGAAAAGAATGCAGCCCAGACCTTTCAAAGGCTGATGGGTGGGATGGGTCGGGATCTCCCATTGGCATTCATCTATTTGGATGATGTTCTCATCACCAGCTGCAACAACACGGAGCATGCGGTCCACCTAAAAAACCCTGCTAAGTGCCAGTTTGGGTTGGAAATAATCGACTTCCTGGGGTATTGAATCAACAGGCACGGAATGAAACCCCTGCCCAAAAAGGTAGAGGCCATTCGGCATTTCACCAAGCCCTGCACGGTGAAAGGACTGTGAGAATTCACCAGTGTGATTAACTTTTATCACCGATTCATATGGGCAACAGCTCGCATTATGCGTTCCCATTTTGGCACTCATGGCAGGTAAGGGTAAGGACGTTACTTGGGAGAATAAGTCCTCGGTGGTGTTCCAGAAGGCCAAGGACACTCTGGCCAATGCCACTCTTCTGGTACACCTCAGGCCAGAGGCACCAACCACTCTCACAGTAGATGGCTCCAGCACAGTGGTAGGGGGCGTACTGGAGCAATTCATCAAAGGGCAATGGCAGCAGGCACCTCCGTCCACCCGAACTCAAATACAGCGCCTTTGACCAGGAGCTATTGGCATTGTACCTGGCAGTCAGGCACTTAGGGTATTTTTTGGAAGGTAGACAACTCAAGGTCTCTACCGACCATAGACTGTTAAGAGTTGGACGCATGGTTGGCCAAGCAGCAGTGACACTTCTCATATGTGTCTAAGTTCACCATGGACATCCAACACATCGTGGGTAAGACCAACGTGGTGGCCAACGCACTGTCCCGTCCCACAATCGAATCTTTCCAGGCCCTGTCCCAGGGAATAGACTATTCTGCCCTAGCCAGGGCACAGCAGGAAGACGCCGAGATCCCAGCATATAGAATGGCAGTTTCCGGGCTCAGGAGGGAAATAAGGTAACAAGAGTCATTGCATCACCCTCTTCTCAAAACAATACTGCTCTTCAGTTCCAACAAGCTACTATCAAAAGGCTGAACAGGAAACGGTTCAAACTTCATTACTTCTACTGGAGCACCCAAGTCTCAGTCATTAATAGAGTGCACAGACATGTAGATTCTAAGACCCAGCTTCAAATAATTGTTTCACCCAAGGGAGTTAACAAGCGGCTGGACCTTTCACTAAACATCAAAATGACCGTTCCTCTACCAAACGATTTCACCACATAACACTATCCCAGAACAATCATGAACAGCAATGAAACTAAAAAATATGTAAAAATAATGCTGGAGAAACTCAGCAGGTCAAACAGTGTCCTTTATAACAGTAAAGGTAAAAAAAAATACATAAAGGGTTCAATCCTGAAATGTTGGTTAAAAAGTTTAAAAGCTTAAAAAAAACTTTAAAAAAAAATTAAAATGTGGGCCAATTTTCCATCTCTTCTGTATAATCTATAAACTGATAATCTCCCTTTGTCATGTCAAACAATTGAAGAAAAATCATCATCTTTATAAAACCGTTACAATACATTGGCAGAATAGAACAATGTTCTGTACCAGACCAATAGCCATCTCCCTCCCCCCCCCCCACCCCCCCCCCACACCACCCCCCCCCCCCGCCACCTCCTCCCACCAAGCAGCTTTCTAATCACATTGAACCAGATTCAGTGGAGAAGCCTCATCAGGCTTGATACCAGACTCCCAAAGCAAGCATTTTTCCCCAGATCCATCACACCATGGATCTTTCAGAGGACAGAAAAAAAATGCTTTAACAGGGCTTTCTCAAATGATGCTACAGCCTTGTCCCTCCACTCCGTCCTGTCCCATCTGGAGAACAAATCCTCGTACTTCATCGACATCAGCTCAGCATTTAACACAATCATTCCCCAGAGCCTGGTGGAGAAGCTATCCTTGCTAGGACTCACCATCCTACTGTGTAACTCGATTCTGGACGTCGTCATGGAAAGACTCCAATCTGTCTGGGTTGGCAGCAGAACTTCGGGCACCATCACACTGAGTACTGACATACTTCAGGGCTGTGTGCTCAGCCTGCTCTTGTTCATGACTCTGACCCATGACTGCAACTCCACATCTAGTTCCAATAGAGACTTCAAGTTTGCAGATGACACAACAGTAGCTGGGCACATCAGCAATGATAACAATTCACAATACAGAGAAGAGGTGGAAAATTTTGAGAAATGGTGGAATAAAACAACCCAATGTGGACAAGAGAAAAGATATGATTAGTGTCACCTGCGAATTGGCATATGTAGTTCTTTATCCCCTCATCCAAATCATTTACATAATGATAAACAACACCAACCTCTGTGGGATCCCACTCGTCACATCCTGTCATCCAGAAAATGACCCATTTATCCCAACCCTTTGTTTCCTATTTCTCAACCAACTATCTATCCATGACAGCACCCTACCCCCGATACCATGATCCTTGATTTTGCAAACTAGCCTCCTGTGTGGGACTTTATCGAAGGCTTTCTGAAAGTCAAAGTACACCACATCCACTGGCTCTCCTGAATTCACCCTCCTTGTAACGTCCTCGAAAAATTCCAGGAGATTAGTCAAGCGACATACCGAATCTGCTCAGACACCTCACAAAGTTTAGCCGCTGGCGAGCCTTCTTCGTGATTGTATCAATGTGGAGGCTCCAGGACAGCTCTTCGGAGATGTTGACACCCAGGAATTTGAAGAGGACTGGGTCGTGTTCCCCTGACCTCCTCCTGAAGTCCACCATCATCTCCTTGGTTTTTGTGACATTGAGCGCAAGCTTGTTGTTGTGACACCATTCAATGAGCTGATCCACCTCCCTCCTGTACATCTCCCCATCACTGCCCATGATTCTGCCGACAACTGTGGTGTCACTGGCAAATTTGTAGATGGCATTGGAATTGTGCCTGGCCACACAATCATGGATGCATAATGAGTAGAGCAATGGGCTAAGCACGCATCCTTGGGGTGCACCTGCGTTGATGATCAGTGAGGAGAAGACGGTGTTTCCAATTCATACTGACTGGGGTCTTCCAATGAGGATCCAGTTGCAGAGTGAGTACAGACACCCAGAGCTTTTTGACCAGCACTGAGGGTGTAATGGTGCTGAGAGCTGAGCTGTCCCTGACACGATGACATTATTTTCACAATTCAGTCAATTCTCGGGATTGTTACAGAGTTCTGTGCTGTGCATTGGCCTGTGTTTTGTGGTTTTATGTTCAAAAGTGGCAGTTTGCCTTAGAGAGCCACGGTGAAGGTGGACTGCTGAGAGAGTGGGAGACGGACTGAGCATGTGCAGAAGATTATCTAGAAATTTCCAGACTTGGAAGACAAACCACCACTTGGTGTGGCTGTGGAGTGGAAGGAGGCCCAAAACACGAGTCATGGTCTGGGAGCAGTTTAGAATGTTGGGCATTTTAGAAGGGAGGAACATTCTGAAGGCAGGCAGAAGGATCCGGACCAAGCCTTGGTTCCTCTCTCTGCAAGCCACACAAGACCACTTCAAATTTTGTGCGCTCTCTCTCTCTCTCAAAGATCTTTTGGCTTCAGTTTACCAAACAAGCTGAATTTTGTTAATGATCTTTGCTTCGGTTAAGATCGAAATTTTGTGAGTCTTGTGTGTTTTGTGTCTAAGTTTTTCTGTGGGCTGGTTGGAAATATAACTTAGACTTTAATTACAAATGTTATATTTAGGCTGGCGAATTTATTAGTTTTACACTGTTATAGAAATTTACATAGAAACCAGTGGGCATTGTTATAAAAGGGAGGATTTTGAATTAAAGTTTGAAGGTGAAATGTTGTTAATAAAGTAATTGTTTGTGGCGCTCTGAGGAGCTGAAGTAAAACACCGCCACCATGTTGAGGGTCGTTAACGACTGTTTTTATTCACATCCTTGAGCATAATCTCAATGCCTCGGGGAGGGCCTCTTGACAGTAGTCAACGGACCAGCCTTTGGATCTCAGGGCCAGGAGGACTGCCTTCAAAATCACCCTGTTTTCGTCCTCCACCTGCCTGTTGCCCCTCGGGTTGTAACTAGTCAAGCGACTAGTTGCAATGCCTCGCGCTACCAGATACTGGTACAGCTCCTCATTCATGAAGCTGGAACCCCGATCACTGTGGATGAATGCCGGGTATCCGAACATGGTGAAGATCTGCGTCAGAGCCCTGATAATGATGGCTGTGGAGGTGTCTGGGCAAGGGATGGCGAAGGGAAAACGGGAGTATTCATCCAAGACTGCAAGGAAGTAGACGTCCTTGTTCGTGGAAGGCAGGGGGCCTTTGAAGTCAATGCTAAGCCATTCAAAGGGCCAAGTGGCCTTGACAACGTGGGCTTGTGGCGGGCGGAAGAAGCGCGGTTTGCATTCTGCACAAACCCTGCGTGACTCGGTCATGGTCTGGACTTCTTGTACGGTGAAGGGGAGGTTTTGGGACTTGAAATGGTACAGGCGCATGATATCCGGGTGACAAAGGATCTCATGCAGCGTCTGCAGTTTGTCGGACTGCTCAGTGGCGCGGGACCAGGTCAGGGGAGTCGTTGAACTTGCCTGGTCTGTACTGGATGTTGTAGTTGAACGTGGCTAGCTCGATTCTCCAGTGCAAGATTTTGTCGTTTTTGATCTTGCCCTTGTGGGTAGTGTTGAACATGAAAGCCACTGCCCGCTGGTCGGTGAGGAGGGTAAACCTCTTGCCTTCTAGGTAGTGATGCCAGTGGCGGACCGCTTCCACGCTCACCTGGGCCTCCTTTTCAATGACGGAATGTCTGAGTTCGGAACCGTGGAGGGTCCTGGAGAAAAAGGCCATGAGTCAACCCCCCCACCCCTGGAAGAGGGTGGCCACGAGGGCAACATCAGAGGCATCGCCCTCCACCTGGAATGAGGTGTCCTTGTCCACGGCAGCATCGTGGCATCGGCGATGTCCTGCCTGATGTGGGCAAACGCTGCCTGCGCCTCAGGGGAAGGAGAGGAAAGGTGGACCAGATGGCGGACCTTGACCAAGAAATGGGGGACCCACTGGGAGTAATAGGAGAAGAACCCAAGGCACCTGCGGAGGCCTTGAGCATATGGGGGAGGACAGCTCTGTTAATGGGCATATGTGTTCAGGATCCGGACTGATGACACCATGTTCCACAATGTACCCCAGGATGGTGAGACGGGTGGTGCTGGACAGGAACTTCTCTTTGCTGTAAGTGAGGTTCAGCTCCTCGGCCGACCGGAGAAATTGCTCCAGATTGACATCGTGGTCTTGCTGGTCGTGGCCAGAGATGGTGACATTGTCCAAGTACGGGAAAAGACAATGGACCTGCCTTTGGATCTTAGGTTGTGCCGGTCTACCATGTGGTCCATCTCCCGCTAGAAAACAGAGACCCCGTTAGTGACCCCAAACGGAACCCAGTGGAACCGGTAGAGGCATCCGTCTGCCTCGAAGGCAGTATAGGGCTTATCCCATGTATGGATAGAGAACTGGGGTCTCTGTGAAACTCCCATTGTGTGCTTCACTCTGTGTTGTTGCCCTGGATAACGCATCAGCTAACACAAAAAGTTTCCCTGGTGTGTTCACAATTCAAAGTCATAACGTGTAGCTTCACCATCAATGTTTGGATTCTCGGAGACATCTCACGGAGACTTTTTTTGATTCTTGCTATTAATGGCTTGTCCCTCTCTGCCACAAATGTTGGTCGACCATGCACATAACTGGAATTTCTTGAGTCCATAGACCAGACCCAGATGCTCTTTCTCGATCTGTTCAAACCAACCTTCAGATGTGGTCATCGTCCTTGATGCATTTGCTACTGGCCTCCAATCTTCCCCTACAGCCTGATGTCTTGCGGCACTTATTCCATCTTTTGCGGCATCCGTGGATATTTTTCTCTTTCTGGATGAGTCAAAGAACATCAAAAGCACTGGTTCTGTCGTTAGAACAGTCTTCAGTCATCCCCATTCTTCCTCGTGGTTGTCTGTCCCCTTGAATTCACGTTTGTCCTGTAACAAGTTCCTTATGTACATTGTTTTGGGAGACAGGTTTGGTTATGAATTTACCAATGAAATGGATCATTCCCAGCATTCTCAATACGCCTTTTTGTCACCTTGCACTTGCCTAGCTCCACACCTGTCTCTGACAGTTTATCTCCCAGTAAGGTGATTTCCTTCACATCAAACTGATCTTTTTCTCTGTTTAATTTGAATCCATACTTCGGGATATGTTGTAGCACTTTGATGGGCCTCTCATTGTTATGTTTTTGTGTGGATCCCCATAGGATCATGTCATCCATGTACACACAGCCTCATTGATGTCTTCTATGATGTGCTCCATTGTCCTGTGGACTACTTCTGGAGCTGAGGAAATTCCAAAAGGCATCCTCTGACAGGAGGATCAGCCAAATGATGTATTTTATGCTGTTTTATTTGCCAGAAGCCTTGGGATACATCCAATTGAGTGAAAAACTTTGCACCAGCCATCTCACCTGTAATTTCATCCCTGGTGAAATCTGATAATGTTCCCTCTTTATATTGGGTCCATGCACATGCATTGGACACTGTTCTTCCTTTTGACACACATCATTGCATTCTCCCATTCTGTGGGCTCCTCCGCTTTCTTTATGACCCCCTATTCAGCCATCCTTCAGTCGAGTTCCTGCTTGAGCTTTTCTTTTAGTGGTGCTGGATCCCTCTGCAGGGCCTGCACTACTGACTGGGTGTCCTCTTTTAATTGGATCTTATAGGTGAATGGTAGAACTCCAAACTCCTTGAAGATGTTGGGAAATTGATCGAGTATTTCCTCTATACTGTTCTGTACATGGTCACTGTTAATGTGATCCACCCTCTTGACTAGGTTTAAGTTTTCACATGTTTTGTCACCAAGCAGTAAATCATATCCATCTGGGACAAGTGAGGTGGTGATCTCTACCTTTAACTTTCACCTGGAGTTTACATGTACCTTTCGTGTCGATGCTCTGTCTATCATAGGCCTTGAACTGAACATAATTTCAATGACTATATCTTCCTGATGCACTATCGATAACTCCCAAGACTAGAAGTTCCATGACTGAGAGGCTTTAATGACCATAAACAGACAGCATGTCTCAAGTTGCTGACCTGAGCCCCGAGCTTGTTCTGGGGGAGGGGGTTATGGCAGTGCTGCCTTTAATAGGGGAATCAAGGGGGAGGAGCCACAGGTTCAATCCACAAGGGGTGGGCCAGCTGTGCACATACATACAGTATTAAGAGCGCTTCCACCACCATTCACCCCCTGGAGTCTAGCAAGGTGAGGTGGGTCCATCACAAGTTCAGTCTGTCCAGGGGGGGTCTTTTCCGCCATTGTGACCATCATAGTTCTGGCTGTAGCTCAGCTGTTGACTCCTGGATGGTAGGTGGGACATCTGGTAACCGAACTGAGACAGTTGGGGCAGGGGGCTAGGATTGGGTGACATGATATGTGGTGGATGATTGGGGGAGTGGTTGGTCAGCTGGAGTCCTGGGATCTCCCACATGCACCAGGACCCAGATGGACGCAGTGTCCTCGCGCCCATCTAGGTATATTGGGAGTTGGTGTGGAAAAGGCAGACCCCATCAACCAGTGGGTCAGACTTGTGGCTTCTCACATGTTTCCAGAGCAGGACTGGTCCATGGGACATCAACCGGATGGCAGCGTGGTCCCTGACGCAGACTTCCTGGGGAAGGGAAACAACCTTTAATGCGGGGTGGCATCGGTGGCGGTGACAGGAGGGATCTGATCATGTGGAGTGCTTCGGGGAGGACCTCTTGCCAGTGGGAGACAGGCAGGTCTTTTGACCTCAGGGCGAGGAGGATGGCCTTCCAGATGGTGGCATTCTCCCTTTCCACCTGGCCGATCCCCCGGGGGTTGTAGCTGGTGGTCCTACTCGTGGCAATACCTCTGGCCAGCAGATATTGGTGCAGCTCATCACTCATGAGGGAGGACCCCCCAGTTGTGATGAATATAGCAGGGGGATCTGAACAGGGTGAAGAGGTTGTGTCAGGGTTTAATGATGGTGGCAGCGGTCGTGTCCGGGCAGGAAATGGCCAGTGGGAACCGTGAGTACTCATCAATGATGTTGAGGAAGTACACGTTGCAGTTCGGAGAGGGCAGGGGTCCCTTGAAATCCATGCTCAGGTGCTCGAAGGGGCGGGTGGCCTTAATCAGGTGTGACCTTTCAGGCTGGGAGAAGTGTGTGATGCACTCTGCACAGACCTGGCAGTTTCAAGTCAATGTCCTGACATCCTCAACTGAATGGGGGAGGTGGTGGGCTTTGATGAAATGGAAGAACCTGGTGACCCCGGGGTGGTAGAGGTCATGATGGAGGGCTTGTAAACGGTCTATGTGCGAACTGGCGAAAGTCCCTTGGGACAAGGGCATCCAAACGCTCGTTGAGGTTTCCATGGCAGTACGAGATATCATACTTGTCCTCGGAGAGTTTGATTCTCCACCTCAGAATCTTGTCATTCTAGGTTTTACCCCACTGCTTGTTATTGAATATGAAAGCAGCTGCACATTGGTCAGTCAGAGAGTAAATCGTTTGCCGGCAAGACAGTGCCTCCAGTTCCCTACCAGCTCAACGATAGCCTGGACCTCCTTCTCAATGGAGGAGTCACAGATCTCGGGGCCTTAGAGGGTGTGGAAGAAAATTACTATAGGTTTGCCCACCTGATTAAGTGTGGGAGCCAGGACAAAGTCAGACACATCGCTCTCCACCTGGAACAGGGTGGCTTCATCCACAGTGAGCATCGCATTCTTGGCAATATCGCCTTTGATGCGGCTGAAGACCTCCCGGGCCTCTGCCAACAGGGGAAAGGAGGTGGCTTTTACAAGGGGGCATCCCTTATCTGCATAGTTGGGGACCCCCTGGGCATAATAGGAGAAAATCCCCAGGCACCTTTTCAGGACCTTGATGCTGTGGGGAAGTGGGAGCTTCAACAGGGGGCTCATGCAGTTGGGATCAGGGCCAATAACTCCACGGCCAATTTTATGTTTATAGTAATGTTGTCAAATGGTTATAATGTGAACGTTTGCATCGACTGTTGCAAAACCACAAACTTCATGACATTAAATTCTGATTCTGATCAGACATTTCCATCCCTTCCATGCTGTCAGCTCCACCACCCCCCCACCCTGAGCCCTGCCCCCACCGTCAGCCTCCCCCTCTGTGAGCCCCACCCCCCTGAGCCCTGCCCACACTGTCAGCACCCCCCCCCCCACTGTGAGCCCCACTCCCCTGACTCAGATGCTTCTTTATGCACATGTACAGCTCGACCTGCTGAGTTTGCATCTTGTCTGCAGAATCATGACGGGAGGGTTGGGATCAGTGGAACCTGGCCGTGTGGTTTCAGAATGAGCTTGTCTGTAGAAAGCAGAGAGTAGTAGTGGAAGGAAAGGATTCTGCCTGGAGGTCGGGGACTAGTGGAGGGACCGCAGGGATCTGTTCTGGGGCCCCCTGCTCTTTGTGATTTTTATAAATGACCTGGATGAAGAGGCGGACGGATGGGTCAGTAAGTTTGTGGATGATACGAAGGTTGGAGGAGTTGTGGATGGAGCTGAAAGTTGACAAAAGTTACAAGAGGATATGAACAGGATGCAGGGTTGGGCAGAGAAGTGGCAGATGGAGTTCAGTCTGGATAAGTGTGAGGTGATGCATTTTGGAAGGACAAACCAGAAGGCTGAGGACGGGTTTAATGGTCGGTTACTAAAGAGTGTGGATGAACAGAGGGGCCTTGGGGTCTAAATCCATGCCTCTCTCAAGGACACGAATTTGGATCATGAGAGCGGTAGGCTGTGTGAGTGAGGTTGATGAACATCTTATACATTTTGTTGACCGTTGACGTTGCATGGACGTTATGAAGAAATGTTAACACAGGTGTTTTGGAATTAAGGATCATTATCATGGAACATTATATATAGGCATTTTGAGAAAGTTAAAGAAGATGTTTGCGATTTGTGTTAAAATAAAGAATTTAATGCATCTGGACTTCTATTGCTGCATCCAAGCAGCTTTGGTGGATAGTACAGGGCCATCTTCTATCTAACTGGGCACCAGGCAGCACAACAAGATGCATTTAGTCTCCCAGCTGCACGTGCTTGGACCTGGGGACTACAGATCCCGACGTGCAGCGCGCAGACGTGCGAAGAAGACGCCTGCGCACTCGCGGAGTCGGCCTGGCGCCTGCGCACTCGCGGAGCCGGTCTGGCGGCTGCGCAGTGGCCGCGAGGCTTATGGCGCTGGCTGTGGTGCGAGGCGGCCGGGCGCTGCGGGGCGGGGGAGCGGCCCGGGCTTGGAGCTCAGGGCCGGGAGACAGACGTAGACACGGAGCCGAGCCCTTCCAGCCCGAGCGAGTGGCCGTGGTGGCCAAAACCACCCGCTTCGAGTTCGAGCAGCAGCGGGACGGCGGCCTGGCGGCGGGCGGGGAATGGGAGGCGGCGCTGCGGCGGCGGGTCAGCGGGGGGGTGGGGGAGGGGAGGGAGGAGGGGGGGGAAGGGGGGGGGGGAGGGGGGGGAGGGAGGGGGGGGGGGAGGAGGGGGGAGGGAGGGGGGGGGGAGGAGGGGGGAGGGAGGGGGGGGGGGGAGGAGGGGGGAGGGAGGGAGGAGGGGGGGGGAGAAGGGAGTAGGAGAGGAGGTGGGGGAAGGGTGGGGGATGAGGGGAAGAAGGGAGGGGAGGGGGGATGGGGTTGGAGGAGAGGAGAGGGAAAGCTGTGGTAGATGTTATTGGAGGTGTGTGGGGGTGAGGAGACGGGGAGGGGGCCTCGCCAGAGACTTGTACGACTTTACCGTAACATCCCAACTCCTGGACTCAATACATTGATCTATAAAGGCCAATATGGCAAAAGCTCTCCTTACAACCCTATCCACCTGAGATGCCATTTTCAGGGAATTAGGTATCTGTATTCCCAGATCCCTCTGCAAACTTTAAAAACTTTCCTCACTGTCCACAATGTCTCCAATCTTAGTCTCATCTGCAAACTTGCTGATCCAATTTATCACATTATCATCCAGATCATTGATATAGATGACAAACAACAATGATCCCAGCACCGATCCCTGAGGCACCTCTAGTCACAGGCCTCCAGTCTGAGAAGCATCATCCACCACTACTCTCTGGCTTCTCCCATCCAGCTATTGTAGAATGTACTTCACCATGAATACCTAGTGTCTGAACCTTCCTGACTAACCTCCCATGTGGGACCTTGTCAAAGTCCATTATTTCAAGTGAACATTAGACAACCAGTCCTCCTCTTGTATGGACCACAAACCTTTCCTTCATCAACGTTCCTGGTAACCTCCTCAAAAAACTCTATTAGGTTAGTTAAACATGACCAACCACTGACAAATCCAAGCTGACTTATCCCTAATTGGTCCCTGACTCCAAATACAGTACAGCTTACCCTGTTTCAGTCCCAGCTACTGCTGCTAAACTGAAAAACTGAATTCTCTCTATTTCTCAGAGAAAACTACATGTCCCTTTTAGAACAGCCAACTGCACTCAGACAGACCTAATCTTCTGAGTCTGTTCATCTGTTGCTTTCCAAAACAATAATCCAACACTCCACAGCATGTCCAATTAACACCTACTTGAAAAGTCCTTCAGAAGAGCAGTTTCCATTGTCTTTATAAAGGCTCTGGGAGCCTGGACTGCCTGGCATTTTAAATTAGATCTATGTTGTGAAGTGTTTGTGACCTACACTAAAAAAATCCCACAATTGATCTCCTTTAAAACATATCTATATACAATATAAAATATGACATAATCCGTCTGTTACGGAGAAAGAATCAACTACCGACACCATGGTAACACTTTGGAAGAGCTTTATTAGCAAAATATCTTGGAGAGCATGCCCAGCACCCAGCCTGAGCTTACTCTACCCACAGCCAGTTTTAACAGAGTTTCTATACAATAAATGGCAGTGCATTCCTGCATGTGAGCTCCCCGTTGCGGTCAACCTGACGATAGTTTCTCATTGTCAACATTTGGTAATAATTTAATCATTGTTTCACAGAATTCCAGAGCTTATCGTGTCTGCAGATAAATCGCAACCTTGAGGTTCTCTGCCTCCACTTAAGCAGTATGCAACTGACTCTTGTATGTTCCTGTTAGCAACTTATGAGTGAACCCTTTGTGTTCAGATTTTCCTCCACACTGTCATACAGACACCTCCCCACCGAGGCCCCGCTCATGCTGGGAGCCCGAAGGTTCCACTCCTGTTTGGGAACTTTAGATTCCGCTGCCATCAGGAGCCCGAGGACTGTTGCTGCCGCTGGGGGCCCAAGGTCTGTTGTCAGTTTGGCTCAAAAAAATTTAGGATAAATGAGGATTTAGGATATCCTTATTTATCCAAAATAATTTTTTGAATATTCCAGAATTTTAAAGCCACATCCATGTATTTGCATTCAATAAAGCTTGAGAGAAAAAAAACTACACGTGATATATAAACCTCCATCCCTTCCCCCCTCCCTCACCCACTCACCCTCCCCACAAAATATATCAAAGAAAGAAGTAGTTGGGAGAATGTCAAAAAAGAAATTTAAAGTCTCAATACTAATAACGGAGCTGGGGGTCACCAACAGGACGGGCTTTCAGAGTCTTTCAAATTTTCAAACCAACATTTGGTAAATATGAGCTCCATAGTTTTAAAAAATTGTTACTTATTAAGTAAATGATGTTATTTTCCCAGATGGAATGAATACAAGTACGCAATTCAGCATGTCACCTCTCCACCCCTAAATCTGTATCTGATTTCCAAGTAATGGCTCTACCCTTCCTAGAAACAGCTAAAATTGATTGTAAAAATTCAATTTGATACATAGTTCATCTCAGTTTAGGTCTAACCCACTTTAATGTTACCCAATAAAAATAACCGGGTCCTGTGGGAGTTTTACCCCTAATATTTTCTACAAAAATTTTCCTACCTCTAACCAAAAAGGTTTTACTCTGGGACACTCCCAAGAAGAATGCAAAAACAAGCCGACTTCCTGATCACATCTAAAACAGAAATCTGATAATGCTGCATTTAATTTTTTTTAAGTTTTGAGGAGTTAGATATAATTGAAGCTAAAAAATTATATTGAACCAGTCTAATAATTTTCATCATATTTTCCTTACGTCCTTTGATCTAGTCATTTTCATCTATTTGTCTACTTGAATCAACCTCCCATCTTAATCTCGATTTATGAATTCTTAACTTTCAGACATCACTGAAATAAACTTATTCCCATACATGTCAATAATTCTAATTCATTCTGTCCACGTACTATCAAACTAGGACCTAACTTATCAACCAAGAAAGCCTTAACCTGATACTAAAAGGAAAAGGTACTATTGGGGACGTTTCCTTCATTCGTTGAAAAGTAATAAATTGACCAGCTTCAAAGCAATCTTCTACTTCCTTAGTCCCCATTTGACTCCAAATCCTTGGGATCCCGAGATCCGCTGCACCTGATGTCCCCGGTTTGTTCAACTCTGAAAAAATTTCAGATAAATGAGAATTTTGGAGAATCTGATTTTTGATAATTGGAGTTGTACTGTAATTGTAGATCCGATCTCTTAGAACACCTTCAAGTAATTTACCTACTACTGACGTCAAGCTCACTGGCCTGTAATTTCCAGGGTTACTTTTGGAGCTGTTTTTGAACAACGTGTTAAACAACCATGTTTTGCCTTTGCAGCTTGCCACGACAGGATCCAGTTACTGCGGATTACTGGAACGACACCACAGCCACAGCACACACATGCAGCATGTGCTAGACAGTCTCCGGTAAGCAGGCCATTCTGCCCATCTATCCCCTGCGCCCTTTGGACGCCTCTGGGGGAGTGATGCAGCTCCATTGTTACTGCCCCTTCTACACCAGGTAAACAAACCCAAGCCCCACCAGACCCTCCCCACATCTAGGGCACAGGCCGAAAGGAGGGTGCCGGGGGCGGGCACGTTAGCCAGGAGCAGGGACGTCCCATTACAGTTCAAGTTCATTGTCATCTGATTGCACAAGTACAACCTGATGAAAGCATTCTCCGGTCCTCTGCAAAACATGCAGACACAGTCAGACACAGCACACGCCCAGTCAAGCAATATTTATGCAGGGCAAGTATTCATCTATACAAATAAATATTTGTTTACTAAATAGTAGAGTCTCGGAGGTTTTGTGTGACAAGGAGGTTTGGCTGGCTGCAGCACAGGTATCCTGAAGCTAGAGAGGGGGCAGGGAAATAATCGTGTAAGGGCAGGGGTGTATATGTACAGATTATAAGAACGGTGGGTCAAGTAGTCCGTGTGATGGAGATGCTCATCTACTGGTTCAGATCCAGATCCATTTCACCCTCTCCTACAGTCAAAGCAAGCCAGGGGTTTCCTCTCTGAGAAAGACTCTATGGGCCATAGATAGGGAGGACAGTCAGCTCCTTCACCCCATGGCTGCCATGGCCAACACCAGCGGATATCTGTTTAACGTAAAGGGAGGAAAGTTCCAGGGAGATGTCAGGGGAGAGTGGTGGGTGCCAGGGGTGGGGGTGGAAAACAGAATGGTGGGTGCTGGGGCATTGGTGGGGGGGTGGAACACAGACTGGTGGATGCCGGGGCGGTGGTGAAGGGTGGAACACTCAGATTGGCCCATGGATGGTAGGAAAGGGAAGAGCGTTATATCCCTGTGGAGGAAAGGGTTGGATGGATAGATGTGGAGTCGGCTTGTACAGCTCCACGCTACATCGGGGTCTGAACGTAGTCAAAGTGAAGAGCGTTATATCCCTGTGGAGGAAAGGGTTGGTTGGATAGATGTGGAGTCGGCTTGTACAGCTCCACGTTACATCGGGGTCTGAATGTAGTCAAAGTGAAGAGCGTTATATCCCTGTGGAGGAAAGGGTTGGTTGGATAGATGTGGAGTTGCCTTGTACAGCTCCACGCTACATCGGGGTCTGAACGTAGTCAAAGTGAAGAGCGTAATATCCCTGTGGAGGAAAGGGTTGGTTGGATAGATGTGGAGTCGGCTTGTACAGTTCCACGCTACGTTGGGGGCTGAACGTATTCAAAGTTCAAATTTATTGTCAGAGGACATACATGACATCACATACAGGCCTGTGATTCCTTTTTCCTGCGGGGGTGGCCAAATTTCTAATTACCAGTAACTAAACTGTACTCTAGGAAAAAAATGTATACAACAGAAAGAGTTCTCTTCTCTATGTGGAAAGTCAAGGGTATTATTTCTTCTGCAAATTTATTTAAGGAAGGTTGTCTAATGTATTTTAAACAACTGGCAAGTAAACATGACTTACTAAATATTCATTTTTTAGATATTTACAGATTAGAATTTTCTTAACTACCATAGTATTAGACTTTCCATTTGAATATCCACCAGATCTAGTTGATAATATTTTTCATCTGAATCCTCAGAAAGAGTTAATTGGATTTATATAGGATAGATTATTGAAAATACGTCCAGTACTTCATGATAAGATTAAAAAGGTTTGGGATATGGAACTTGCAAGACCCTTTATCGGAGGTTCTATGGGGTAAGATGCTTAAACTGGTATTTGTGGAAAAAAACTCAGGCCATTACAGTCCAAGCTCAAAATGCCCCAAAAGAAAACTCCCAAAACAAAATCTCAAGTGTGTCTCATCAAGTCCGTCAGTCAAATAGGAGCAGGATGGAGAGTCTGGTATCCAGGCTTGGGATTCTTAGTTTGGTTGTACGTTGGACTTCTAGTTGGGCGTGAAGACATGGCCGTGGTCATTGTAGACCAATGGTCCCAACCTTTTTCTTCCAACTCACATCCCACTTTAAGTCATCCCTAGGCCATAGGTGCTTTTTGATTAGTAAGGGATTGCTTAAGGTGGGATGTGGGTGGAAAGAAATAAATTTGAAAACCACTGTTTTAATTGTGCCTTGTTGACTCATTATGTGCACAGTTTCTTAACCAAAGGAATTGGGTCAATGACAATTTTTCTCAAGCAAAATATTTTGGTAACAATTGGGTCTAGAGCAGTGGTTCTCAACCTTCCCTTCCCACTCACATCCCACCATAAGCAATCCCTTACTAATCACAGAGCACCATTGACATAGAGAATACTTAAAGTGGTATGTGAGTGGGAAGAAAAAGGTTGGGAACCACTGCTGTAGACGTACAATCACTGTAGACTTATGACTTTGCTGAGTTTCGAATGTGGCAACGACCACCTTTGATTTCTTCACACAGGAATTTTCACCCAGTGACCACCTAGTCCCTACACGAGGTTCACATCTCCTAGGGCTAACAGCCATTTTACGTGGACCTTTACCTTCACAGCAGTGGTGCAACCGCTCCTGGGGCCTGACTTCTTTCGGGCCCACTGCCTGCTGGTCGACCTCAAGGGACGGCGCTTGGTGCACACCAGAACCTTTCAGACTCTACCTCTGGGGGAAGTCAAGCTACCTGCCTCCTCACCTGGACTCTATAACACTCTCAAACAATGAATTCGCCCGCATCCTGGCGGAGTTCCTCCTCGATAGTAGCGCCACAGTTCTCCACAGCTGAACCAAAGCACTGGGTAAGATACCACGTACTGACTGAGGGCCCCCAGCTCCATGCCAGGGCAAGCTGACTCCTGAAAAGTGAAGGAGGAGTTCAAAAAGATGGAGGAGTTGGGGATTGTTCGGCACTCTGACAGTCCCTGTGTCTCCTCCCTCCACCTAGTGCCAAAATCAGCAGGGAGGTTGGAGACCATGCGGTGACTACCGCAGCTTCAGTGAGGCCACCACGCCCGACAGATATCCCATGCTCCACAGCCAAGACTTTGCCACCAACCTACATGGGTGTTTTCCAAGGTGGACCTGATCTGGGGTACCACTGAATCCCAATTCACCCCCAGGATGTCCCCAAGACTGCAATCAAAACCCCCTTTAACTTGTTTGAATTTCTCCGCATGCCCTTCAGTTTAAAGAATGCGGCTTAAACTTTCCAAATGCTGATGGATGCAGTGGGCCAGGGCCTCCCATTTGTGTTCATCTATTTGGACGATATCCTCATCGCCAGTCGCAGCCACAAAGACCTCGCTGCCCACCTGAGATAACTGTGCACCCATCTGAGTGAGTTTGGGCTGACCATCAACCCCGCGAAGTGTCAGTTCGATCTGGACACCATCGACTTCCTGGGGCGCAGGATTAACAAGCATGGGGCCACACCCCTCCCCGAGAAGGTCAAGGGGGCCCGTCACTTGGCTAAGCTACACACAGTGAAAAAGTTGCAGGAATTCACCGGTATGATCAACGTTTACCACAGGTTCATACCGGCAGCGACACGCATCATGTGCCCCCTCCTTGTGCTGATGACCAGCAGAGCAAAAGTCATTCCTTGGGACGAGGAATCCTCCAGGGCGTTCTAGAGGGCCAAAGACATGCTGGCCAACACCACCGTCCTGGTGCACCCCAGTCTGGAGGCACCTACTGCCCTAACTGTTGGCACATCCAGCACTGCGGTAGGGGCCATGCTAGAACAACTCGTCGAGGGCCAGTGGCCACCCCTCGACACTTGTCCTACGTGTCCGAATTTCCCACAGCCATACAACATATCGCGGGGAAAAACAACGTGGTGGCCGACGCTCTGTCCCTCCCCGCAATCAAGTCAATACACGCCCTGTCCAAAGGGGTCGATTACGTGGCCCTCGCCAGAGCACAGCAGCAGGACCCTGAGATCCCTGCTTACAGGACAGCTGTCTCCAGTCTCAGGGTAGAGGATATCCAGTCGGCCGGGTAACCTGACACTGCTGTGTGACATTTCTACCAGCAGCCCTTGCTCCATCGTCCCAGCCACAGGGAGGCACCAGGTTTTAACACCCCGCCATGGTCAAAATGATGGCCAGCAGGTTTGTCTGGTATGGCCTCCACAAGCGGGTCAGCCAGTGGGCCAAGACCTGCACGAACTGTCAGTCCTCCAAAGTTTAGATTCAAACGCCAAAACAGACTTAAGAGCAGGCGCAGCGTAGGTTCAGCCACGTGCACATTGACTTAGTGGGGCCATTACCGGTTACCCATGGGGCGAGATACCCCTTGATCATGGTGGACCGCTGCACGAGGTGGTCGGAAGTGGTCCTGCTGGCTGATACCACCATAGAAACCTGCGCTAGGGCACTTGATCATATATGGATGTCCTGATTCAGGGTCCCAGAGCACCTCACCTTGGATGGGGGCACAATTTACCTCTGGGGTCCGGGCAGGGCTAACTTTCTGTGGACACAGCTCCACCACACCACGGTGTATCACCAGCAGGCTAATTGTTTGGTGGAGCACTTCCATGGGTACCTCAAGGCAGCCTTGATGGCTCGGCTCAAGGGTCCCAACTGGGTAGACAAACTGCCTTGAATCCTGCTGGGAATCCGTACCACGCTGGAGGAGGACTTCATTGCCTCAGTGGCGGAGATGGTCTACAGCGTGCTTTTAATCATCCCCTAGGAGGTCCTGGACCCCAATAAATGCCTGGAACACCCCGCGGAGACCCTCAAGAGCCTGCTGCGGAAACTGGGGTCCATGGTTCCAGGGCAGCCCCCACCGCACGGCCAGCCCAAGCATAATGTCCCGAAGGACCTAAGGACTTGCTGGTACATGTTCGTGAGGATGGGTGCACACAGGCCACCCTTACAACGACCCTAAGAGGGGCCCTACAAGGTCATTAGAGACAATGGTTCCACCATTGTCCTCGACATTGGTGCTAAGGAGGGAAACCTTTACCATCGACTGCCTGAAACTGGCCTATCTGGTCTGTTATGAGCCGGTCTCCACTCTGCCCTTGTGATGCACGGGCAGGGTGCCGAAGGCTATGGATAATGACCTGGTCGCCGGTTCAGGGAAGGTGGGGGGGGGCCTGCAAAATTGTCAACAAACGCGGCAACCGCGCGGACCTGGGGGTGACACTGACTGCCGTCCCGGGTGACCTCTGCACGGCGGGAAGACGAGGAATGGTGGGCAACCCAAGGATGGCGCTCTGATGATGCGGGCCTGTGACGTCAGCGCCAGGGGCCCATATATAAGCAGAGCTGCCAATGGCAATAAATCAATCTTTGACTTTGACTCCTCGTGTGTGCGTTTTCCTTCCGCACTCGTCGTAGCGCGAATGCTACAGTTTTGATTCATCGGTGAAATTTGAAGATGTACGTTGACCTTTTATGTCTGGTTTTCATTTGATGTAAATGTTTTTAATGTGATTAGATGCACTCACTCTTCCAGATGAGATAGAATCTTATCTTTGTTTTTTGATTCACAGTATGAATCAAAAGGGATAAACTGCTCAGATGGATTTTTTGTTAGTTTTCTTTTTTTTAAATAGAGTATGTTAGGTGGGGATTTTATGTGTACATATATATAATATTTTTGATATCTTTTCTGTCTTCATCCGGTGCAGTGGAGGAGGACCGAGTTTACACTGTTTGAAGTTTTATCTCGATATATATATATGTACACGAGATACTGTATTTTCATTCTCATTCTCTTTTCTTTATTGCACTGTATTTATTATAAAAACCAATAAAGAAGATTGAAAAGAAAGAATTCTCAACAAACTGACGATGCAGTTACAGCAAATAAACATTCACTAATAATTGAGTTTGTCGTTGAGGAGTCTGATGGGGGAGGGGTGGCAGCTGTTCCTGAACCTGGGGGTGTGGGTCTTGTGGCACCGACAGCTTTTTCCTGACGGCAGCGGCGAGAACAGACCGTGTGCTGGGTGGTGTGATCCCTGATGATCACTGCTGCTCTCCAAACATAGCGTTCTCTGTAGATGTTCTTGATGGTGGGGAAGGTTTTGTCTGTGATGTCCTGGGCTGTGTTCACTGCCTTTAGCAGGGCTTTATATTCAGGGGTATTGGTGTTTCCATACCAGACGGTGATGTAGCCAGTCAGCATACTTTGTACCAAACCTCCACAAACTCCTGAGGAAGTAGAGGCGCTGACGTGCTTTCTTCATGATGCCATTAGTGTGTTGGGTCCAGGAAAGATCCTCTGAAATAGTGACTCCCGAGAACTTATTCCCCCAACGATCATTGGATCATCCAATGACTTCTCTTCCTGAAGTCAACAATCAGCTCCTTGGTTTTGGTGACATTGAGTGTGAGGTTGTTGTTGATGCTCCATTCAGCCAAGTTTTCAATCTCGCTCCTGTACGCTTACTTCCCATGGGATTGTTGGCAAATTTGTAGATGGTATTATTGTCGTAATGAGCTACACAGTTGTAGGTGTAAAGAGAGTAGAGCAGGGGGCTAAGAGCATAGCCCTGAGGTGCTCCAGTAATGATGGAGATTGTGGAGGAGAAGCTCTTACCAGTCCTCACTGATTGTGGTCTGGAGGTGAGGAAATCCAGGATCCAATTACACAGTGGGGTGTTCCTTCAGCAATATTCTTGCTAATTTCCCATGAATTGGAACCCACTTCTCCCACGCCAGTCCCTGAACCACACATTTCAGGCAGTAATTCAGAGATAACCACCTTTTTGGCTCTGCTTTTTTAATTTGGTCAGGAGCCCTTCAGCAGAACATCTTTCCTGGACCAACATCGTTGATCCCCAGATGGACCATGACATGGTCCCCACATGGACAACTGGATCTTTCCGCACCCACTGCAAATTCCTCTGGAGGTCGGATAGGATGTTCTCGCTCTGCAGCACCCACCTGCAGAGGCCCAGCCTTGCCACCTCACACTGACTCCCCCTCTCCATTTCTCTGCAGAGAGGAAGGCATTGAGGTTCGTCTGTTGAAGCGCAGAGACTACACTGAGGAGATAGTGCGATGGGCAGACGCTATCGTTTCCGCAGGAGGTAATGGCAGCTCACAGCAGTTGGCCTGGACTAGGGGTCTGGGGTACAGGACCCTCATCCTCTCTCTCACTGCATCCCTCCTCTGCCCTGTCCCCACCCCACTCCATCATATCCCCCGTTCCGTTCTACCCCCTCCCGCCCCATCCTCTTAACTGCCCAGTCCCTTCCCCCTCTCCATATCCTGCTCTGTTCTCTGCCCCTTCCCCACTCCACTCCATCCTCTCCCACACAGCAACACTCCCCGACTCCTCAACACCCCATCCCCACCCCTCCTCATCCTCTTCTCGCTATGTCCCCTTCCCCGCTGCGTCCCCTTTCCTGCCCCATCCCCTCCCTGCTCATGATATGGTAGAGTTCGCCCTGCAGTTTGGGAGGGAGAAACTATTCCAGTGTCAGTATGAAGGGGACTACAGAGGTAAGAGAGAGGAACTCCCTCTATTTTATCATCTCGGCAGTCCTTACCACCTCCATTTCACCATCCCAGCGGTCCTCACCAGCTCCATCTCACGGTCCCAGCAGACCTCACCGCTTCCAACTCACTGTCCTGGCGGACCTCACCACCTCCATCTCACCATCCTGGCAGACCTCACTGCCTCCATCACACCGTCCCGACAGACCTCACCACCTCCATCTCACCGTCCTGGCAGACCTCACCAGCTCCATCACACCATCCCGGTGGACCGCACCGCCTCCCTCTCACCGTCCCGGTGGACCTCACCAGCTCCATCTCACCATCCCGGTGGACCTCACCAGCTCCATCTCACCGTCCTGGCAGACCTCACCAGCTCCATCGCACCATCCCGGTGGACCGCAACGCCTCCCTCTCACCGTCCTGGTGGACCTCACCAGCTCCATCTCACTGTCCCGGCGGACCTCACTGGCTCCATTTCACCATCCCGGCAGACCTCACCAGCTCCATCTCACCGGCTCCATCTCACCATCCCGGCGGACCTCACCACCTTCCTCTCACCATCCCGGTGGACCTCACCAGCTCCATCTCACTGGCCGCCTGCTTACCTGCAGGTGATGGAACTATGCTGCTCTCGGCCAGTAAAGTTTTGGGCCGCCTCAAGCCTGTCATCGGGGTGAACACGGACCCAGAAAGGTAAGGCCAGTTCCCAAAAGCCATCCGACCCCCACCCTGTGACGCTAGCCCAGCCTTAAACAAGGAACCCTTCACCCAACACAGTTGAGATTCCCATCCCCTGTTTGAGATAGCTCTCCCCCCCCTGGATAAGAACCCTCCTCTTCCCCCCTCCCAGTCGAGACCTCCTACCCCCCAAAATAATACGCCTTCCCCAGTTGAGTCCCCTCCTCTCAGTCAAGACCTCTGCTCCCCACCCTGGTCGAGACCCCCCCCCCCCTCCTAGTTGAGACTGTATCTGCCCTTCAGGCCCCTTTCTCTCTCTGGACCCCCTCCACCCCATTGATCCCCCCAGCCTTCTCCGCCATCCTGCTGATCCCCAACCTCCTCACCCCAAGGACCCCCTGCCCCCCATTCCCAGCTCTCTCTACCCCATGGATCCTCCACCCCGCAGATCTCCCAGCCCCCTCCACCCCACGGATACCCCAGCCCCCTCCACCCCACGGATCTCCCAGCCCCCTCCAGCCTGTGGATCCCCCGCTCCCTCCACCCCACAGACATCTCACCCCTCTCCACCATGCAGATCCCTTAGCCCTCTTCACCCCACAGACTCACCAGCCCCCTCCACCATGCGGATCCCCAGCCCCCTTCATCCCGCGGGCACACCAGCTCCCTCCACCCCACAGACCCCCAGTCCATTTCATCTCATGGATCCCCCAGCCCCCTCCATCCCACGGACCCCCAGTCCATTTCACCTCATGGATCCCCAGCCCCCACCATTCCACAGACCCCCAGTCCATTCCATCTCATGGATACCCCAGCCCCCTCCACCCCACGGATCCCTCAGCCCCCTCCACCATGCGGATCCCCCAGCTCTCCTGTGGGATTACCGGGGTGTGGGTACATTCATGCTGGGGTCCGGGGAAGCTCACACTGATGTCCCTCTGTCCCCATAGGTCCCAGGGACACCTGTGCCTCCCGCTCCGGTACACACAAAGGTTCTCTGAAGCCCTTCAGAAGCTGCGGAAAGGCGAGTTCAGGTGAGTCCCCACTAACGAGGGGTCTGCCCGAGTCTCCGGGCCCCCCCCTTCCCTGGGCAGTTCGTGCTGGGTGTGGGCACGGGCTCAGTCGGATGGTGGCATTCCTGGGATAAAGGGGGGTAGGGGCTGATGTGGAGCAAGAATAGGCCATTGGACCAGCAGCTCCATCCTGACCAGTGTGCTTGTGGTGTTGTGTACCTGTACCTAAGTGGGAAAAGCCTACCTACATTTACTCTTGTCTATCCCCCTCATAATTTTAAACACCTCTATGAAATCTCCCCTCATTCTCCGCTCCAGGGAATAAAGTCCTAACCTATATAACCATATAACCACTTACAGCACAGAACAGGCCAGTTCGGCCCTACTAGTCCATACCGTAGCAAATCCCCACCCTCCTAGTCCCACTGACCAGCACCCGGTCCATACCCCTCTAGTCCCCTCCTATCCATGTAATGATCCAGTCTTTCCTTAAATATAACCAATGATCTCGCCTCGACCACGTCTGCTGGAAGCTCATTCCACATCCCCACCACCCTCTGCGTAAAGAAATTTCCCCTCATGTTCCCCTTATAATTTTACCCCTTCAATCTTAAACCATGTCCTCTAGTTTGAATCTCCCCCTTTCTTAATTGAAAAAGCCTATCCACATTTACTCTGTCTGTCCCTTTTAAAATCTTAAACACCTCTATCAAGTCCCCTCTCAATCTTCTATGCTCCAGAGAAAAAAGCCCCAGTCTGCACAACCTTTCCCTGTAACTCAGACCCTGAAATCCTGTCGACATTCTCGTGAACCTTCTCTGCACTCTCTCTATTTTGTTCATATCTTTCCTATAATTTGGTGACCAAAACTGTACACAGTACTCCAAATTTGGCCTCACCAATGCCTTGTACAATTTCATCATAACCTCTCTAGTCTTGAATTCAATACTCCGATTTATGAAGGCCAACATTCCAAATGCCTTCTTCACCACACCATCTACCAGAGTATCAGCCTTGAGGGTACTATTTACCATAACTCCTAAATCCCTTTGTTGCTCTGCACTCCTCAATTGTCTACCATTCAATGTATATGACCTATTTAAATTTGCCTTTCCAAAATGTAGCACCTCACATTTATCTGTATTAAATTCCATCAGCCATTTCTCAGCCCACACCTCCAACCTTCCTAAATCACCTTTTAATCAACGATAATCTACCTCACTGTCCACAACACCACCAATCTTTGTGTCATCCGCAAACTTGCTTATCCAATTCTCCACCCCTACATCCAGATCGTTACTATATATAACAAATAATAGTGGACCCAGGACCGAACCCTGAGGAACTCCACTAGTCACCGGCCTCCAATTGAACAAACAATTTTCTACCACTACTCTCTGACACCTCCCATCCAACCACTGCTGAATCCATTTCACTACCTCCTTATTTATACCTAATGCCTCCACCTTTTTTCCTAACCTCCTATGGGGAACTTTGTCAAAAGCTTTACTAAAGTCCAAATAGACAACACCTACAGCTTTCCCTTCATCAGCCTTTTTTGTAACCCCCTCGAAGAACTCAATCAGGTTTGTCAAGCATGATCTACCTCTGACAAAACCATGCTGATTACTCCCTATCAATCCCTGTACCTCCAAAAATTTGTAAATCGCATCCCTCAGAACACTTTCCATCAACTTGCCCACCACAGACGTCAGACTTACAGGCCTATAATTCCCAGGTTTGCATTTGGACCCCTTCTTAAACAGAGGTACCACATGCGCCACCCTCCAATCCTTTGGTACCACCCCCGTGGCCAGTGACATCCTAAATATCTCTGTTAATGGCCCCACTAACTGTCCACTAGCCTCCCTGAGTGTCCTAGGGAATATTTTGTCCGGTCCGGGAGATTTATCCACCTTTATCTTTTTTAACACAGCCATCACTACCTCCTCGCTTATCCTTATATGACCTCCCCACTATATTTCTTTACCTCAACTGGTTCAACATTTTTTCCCCTAGTGAATACCGAGGCAAAGAAATCATTCAAATTTCCCCCATTTCCTCAGACTTCTCACTCAGCCTACCCTCGCTATCTACAAGGGGTCCAATTTTATCTCTCACTAATCTTTTACTTTTAATGTACTTATAGAAACCCTTTGGATTTATTTTTACTCTGTCAGCCAAAGCCTCTTCATGCCTTTTTTTGGCCTTTCTAATTTCTTTCTTAAGATTCCTTCTACACTCCTTGTAGTCCTCCTTCAACTTCTCAGCTCCCTGCTCTTTATACCTCTTGTACACCTCCCTTTTTCTCCTAACCAAATTTCCAATATTCCTCGAAAACCAAGCCTCCCTATGACTTCCAGCCTTTCCTTTGATCCAGACTGGGACATAACTACTCTGTATCCTCAAAATTTCTTTTTTGAATATCCTCCATTTTTCATTAACATCCTTACCTGAAAATATCCTGTCCCACTCAATACTCCACAAATCCCTTCTTATTCCTTCGAAATTTGCTCTTTTCCAATCCAGAACCTCAACTTTAGGCCTCTCCTTGCTCTTCCCTAAAACTACCCTAAAACTAACAGAATTATGATCACTAGACCCAATTGGTTCTCCAACATTAATGTCCACTACCTGACCTAGCTCGTTCCCTAACAGGAGATCCAGTATTACACCATCCCGAGTCGGTTCTTCTACTAACTGATTTAGAAAACAATCCTGAACACATTTAACGAACTCCAGCCCATCCAGCCCTCTAACCGTATGGGTATCCCAATCAATGTGTGGAAAGTTAAAATCTCCCATGATCACTACCTTATGATTTTCACATATATACGTTATCTCCTAACAAATTTGTTCCTCTAATTTTCTTGGCCCACTTGGTGGTTTGTAATACACCCCTATTAGCACCCTCTTGCCTCCTCCACCCCTCAATTCCACCCAAACAGCCTCACTGGTCGATCCCTCCATACCATCCTGCCACCTCACGGCAGTAATGTCCTCCTTAACAAGCAGAGCAACTCCTCCTCCTTTTTTACCCCCTCATCTATCACATCTAAAACAAATGTATCCTGGAATATTAAGTTGCCAGTCCTGCCCCTCCTGTAGCCAGGTCTCACTAATTGCCACAATATCGTGACCCCAAGTATCTATCCATGCTCTCAGCTCAACTACCTTGTTCACTATGCTTCTTGCATTAAAATATATGCATCTCAGAGAATGACCCTCACATATATTCTCTTTTTTACCTTCTACCCTAATCTCCATCCTACCTTTGTTATCTTTTTTATTCCTAGCTAGGTGGCCATACTCCCTGGACACTGCTCTCACCCTCTGTTCCCCACCCCCCTGCGAAACTAGTTTAAACCTGTTTAACCTTTCCCTGTAACTCAGTTCCTGAAGTCCCGGCAACATGCCAGTAAATCTTCTCTGCACTCTCTCTATCTTATTGATATTTCCCTGTTGTTTGGTGACCAAAACTACACACAATCCTCCAAATTTGGCCTCGCCAATGTCTTAGACAACTTTATCATAACATTTCAACTCCTGTACCTGTAACAGAGTATATAGAAATGTTTTGGGGAAATAAATTAAGAAAAGTTTGTTGGAGTAGGTTACATACAAACACTTTAAAACAGATCTTATTTAAAATACTGGAGCTCTTCCCCATGCTTGACATGTCGGGGCCAACAGAGAGCTTTGCAGAGGGCTCAAGAGACTTCACTAATGGACTGTTGTTTACCAAAGACAATCGGAGCCCCTGCTGTCTGGTGTAGAGCTTGCTGTTCTAAGACGGTCATGTGATTTTGCAAGCAGAGAGAGCCAAACAGGTTTTCTCTCAGAGAGAGAGAGATCATTCTAAAGTGTTACAGCCAACAGAGGCAGCTGGAACTAGAACAGGACATTCTGGCAAGCTTGTGGAAAACCCCATTTTGGAAGATGGCCCGGTCAAAGTCCTTGTGGTTCATACAAGAGGAGAGGACTGGCTGTCTAATGTTTCATTTGGAATAATGGAAACAAAAAGGAACTCTGTGATGACCTGTAAGAAAGAGGTTATCATCTGGAGAACCCTGAAGGGGCAAGTTTCGTCAGCAAGTCACTGGAGTGGCTGATGGAAGTACATCAGCTGTGGATGTCCTGGAACAATAAATCTCTCTCTGAAAACCGACAAGAACTTTCCTGATTGGTAACCATTTACCTTTCAAGCACCAAAGCCTGGTGAACTTTATAAATGTGCACAGTATAAGAATTGTCTGCAACCAGTGAACTTGGAGGAATGAGAAGTGAGATTGGACTGTGAATCAAAGAACTTTTCTGAACTTACACACACATTACACTCATGTGCATTTAGGATTAGAAGGGTGTTAAATTCGGTTAGTTAAGGTGAGTTGAACTTTGATTCTATTTTCATGTTTAAAGATAATTAGAAGTAAGTAACCATTTGTCTTGGTGAATATCTATTGCTGCTGGGTTTATGGGTCCTCTGGGCTCGTAATATACTCAATACTTTGATTTATGAAGGTCAATATGCCAAAAGCTCTCTTTTCATCCCTATCCACCTGTGACGCCACTTTCAGGGAATTATGTATCTGTATTCCCAGATCCCTCTTCTACCCCACTCCACAGTGCCCGACCATTAACCATATACGTCCTTTCTTGGTTTGTCCTTCCAAAATACAACACCTCACACTTGTCTGCATTAAATTCCATCGGCCATTTTTCCAGCTGGTCCAGATCCCTCTGCAAGCTTTGAAAACCTTCTTCACTGTTCACAACTTCTCCAATCTTGTGTCATCTGCAAACTTGCTGATCCAATTGACCACATTATCATCCAGATCATTGATATAGATGGCAAACAGCAATGGTCCCAGCACCGATCCCTGAGCCACACCACTAGTCACAGGCCTCACCCAAGGCTGACCACTGTATCAAAGCCCCTCATAATCTTGGCCATTGCCACTCTACAATTCTTCTTCCAGGTCATTTATAAAACTCACAAAGAGCAGGGGTCCTAGAACAGAGTGTAAGTTAATTGGGTATAAATTGGGCAGCACAGACTTGTGGTCAAAATTAGCCTTTAAATGTGCTGTATGTCTCAATTTAAAATGTTAACAGATCCTTGTGAACTCCACTAGTCACTGACCACCAGGCAGAATATTTCCCATCCACAACTGCTCTCTGCTTTCTACAGGTGAGCCAATTCTGAATCCACTCAGCCAAGGTTCCATGGACCTCTTGCTTTGTGACTGTCTGAATGCGTTTCCCATGGGGTAGGAGCCTTACACCACATCCACTGCCTTCATCAATACACACAAACCTTATCACCCAACTGCTTCATCATCTGACCTAACACTGGGTTTCAGTCCCCTGCCCATAGAGTTTAATCCCTCCTCAACAGCTCCATCAAACCTGACTGCATTGTTCTTTATGTACAGATCAGATCTTCCCAGAGGAGATCCCAATGATCACCTGCTCCCCTGCAGCAACTCATCAGCCACCCATTCACCTGCTAGGAGGGAGAGAAGGTGGGGGAGGTGAGGGTGGAGGATGGAAGGAGAGGGAATTAGGTAGAGAGTGGGGGGATAGGGTGGGGAGGGTATAGAGCGATTGAGGAGAGGCAGAGCGGTAGGGGCGGGGGAGAGGGTGTGGGAGGGGAGTGGGTGGAGAAGCAGAGAGGGTGGGTGAGGGGAGGGTTGGTGAAGGGAGAGGGTGGGGAGAGGAGGGTAGAGGGTAGGTGAAGTATGGGGATAGGGTGGGGAGGAGACAGAGCATTAGGGGAGGGATAGTACAATGGAGGAGGGGTGGAGGGTGGGGAAGGGGAGGGCCAGAATGGTAGGGGAGGTGAAAGGGTGAGGCAGGGCCCCTCAGGGAGACTGGATGACCACTCTCTCCCCACAGGTGGCAGTTCCGTCAGAGGGTGCGGGTGTGTTTGGAGGGAGTGGGATCCACAGCCACCCCCCTGGATCTTCACGAGCAGCAGCTAAGTTTGGAACAACACACAACAGCTCATCGGCAGACCACACGTGTCAACACAACAGATGGTAGGTCACTCCCTGACCCCGTCAACAGCCAACGTGGAGTTGTGAGGGGAAGATCATGTTTGACAAACCTTATTGAATTTTATGAGGAGGTTACTAGGAACGTTGATGAGGGGAAAGTAGTGGATGTTGTCTATATAGTAAGGCCTTTGATAAGGTTCCTCAGGGAAGGTTAGTTAGGAAGGTTCAATCATTTGGTATTAACATTGAAGGAGTAAAATGGATTCAACAATGGGTGAATGGTACCTGAACACATATTATATAAATGGGACGAAAAATTGGTACAACATAGAACTTCTCCAGTATTACACCATCTCCTCAATATATGGAAGAAGATTCATGTAGAAAGAAATAAAACAAATTATCAATTACCAAAACTAATATTGACGCAAAATAAGCTACTCCCTTTTACAATAGACAACCTTTCCTTTAGAAAATGGGAAAAAAAAGGGATTAAAAGAATAGAAAATTGTTTTTCAGGAAGTAGATTCTTATCCTTTGAACAAATGAGAGATAAGTACAATATAACTGGAGATACAGCGCTGGCATATTACCAACTGAGATCCTACTTGAAAGATAAATTAGGAAGCAATTTGAGTTTACCAGAGGGAAGTAACCTTGAATATGTGATTACAGATACAATGTTAATCAAAAGATTTATAACAAATATGTATATTAAACTGCAAGAAAAGGAGAATGAGGAAACAAATGGTAAAACTAAACAAAAATGGGAACAAGATTTAAATATAAAGATAAAAAAGGAAACATGGGAGAAATTATGTTCTGGAACGATGAGAAATACAATAAATACAAGGCTGCGTATGATACAATATAATTGGTTACACAGACTATACATTACACCGCAAAAGTTAAATAAATGGGACCCAACAGTATCTGATAGATGTTTTCGATGTAAAAAAGAAAGGGGAACAACAATTCATGCAATCTGGACATGTGAGAGAGTAGAAAAATTTTGGGATGATCTCAATCAGATATTAAATAAAATAATAGAAAACAATATACCAAAGAATCCAGAGATCTTTCTCCTAAGTAACATAAAAAATAAAGAATTTGGAATTGACTTGGAAGATGCACAAAAAAGATTTGTTAAGATAGCCCTAGCCGTAGCAAAAAAATGTATTATGTCAACCTGGAAATTGGAAGATAATTTGAAAATACAACAATGGTATATAGAAATGAATAAATGTATTCCATTAGAAAAAATAACATATAGTTTAAGAAATAATATTGAAATATTCGAACAAGTATGGGAGCCTTACATTAAATACAATAGCGAAAACCTACCGGGAACAAACATTACCTAAGTTGATGGAAGGAGAAGAAAAGAAAAGAATGGACTCAGTAGAATTTCTGGTGTATTTTTGTTGAATGACAACATTGTCTGACTGGCTTAATGCAACCTAGATTGTATACCTAAAATGGATGAGGGTGGGGGGGGTGGCTTGGGAGGAGGGAGGGAGGGGGAGAAAAAGTCACTGTATATGTGTGAAAAAGAAAAAGTGTATATCATGGCTAACGTGATTTATGGTGTGAAAAATAATAAAAAAAAAACAATGGGTGAATGGGAGATGCCAGAGAGTGGTGGTCGATAATGGTTTGTCAGATTGGAGGCCGGTAACTAGTGGTGAGCCTCAGGGTTCAGTATTGGGTCTATTTACATGAATGATCTGGATGATGGGGTGGGAAATTGGATTCGTAAGTCTGCGGGTGATACTATGATAGGTGGAGCTATGGAGAGTGAAAATGGTTTCAAAGCTTGCAGAGGGATTTAGGCCAGTGAGAAGATGGCAGATGGAGTTTAATGCAGATAAGTGTGAGGTGTTTTCGTTTTGGAAGGGCTAATTAAAATAGGGCATACATGGTGAATGTAACTAGTTCCCTGAAGGTGAAGTCACATGAGGATAGGGTGGTGAAGAAAGCTTATGGTATGTTGGCTTTTTAAATCAGAGCATTGAGTCGAGGAGCTGGGATGTTATGTTAAAATTGTCCAAGGCATTAGTGAGGCCAAACCTGGAGAATTGTGTACAGTTTTGGTCATCAAAGTATAGGAAGGATATCAACAATTTGGAGAGAGTGCAAAGAAAATTTACGAGGATGTTGCTGGGGTTACAGGGTCTAAGTTATAGGGAAAGGTTAAATAAGTTGGGGGTTTATTCTTTGAAATGTCAAAAGTTGAGAGGGGAGTAGGAGTCAAGGGATATTAACACACATTCACGCCCCCACACAATTCACAATTCACTCACACATTTGCACAGAGTGGGTTAAGTTTCGAGCTAAGTAAGATTTTATATTATTAATAAAAATTGTTGTTTTGAAGATACCGTTGTCTTGGTGAATTTCTATTGCTGCTGGTCTAGGTCATAACAACAAGGTGGGGGTGAGGGTATGGAGAGGGGTCAAGGAGGTGGGGAGGGGAGAGAAGGAGAGGATGATCACACGATTAGTGTGGGAGAGAGTTCCCACACAGACCCTGGTGCTGACTGGAGTCTCTCTCTCTCTCTGCCACAGGTCATGGGAGTGGGACAGGGGCAGTGATGCTGCCAGTTCGAGCACTCAACGAAGTGTTTGTGGGGGAGTCATTGTCGTCACGGTAAGTGTACCCTACCCTCTCACATCCCCAACCTCCCTTACCCCTCCCATCCTCCCCTCCCCTCTCCTCCCTGCCTCCCCTTCTTCCATCGTCTCCCCTTCCCTCCTCCTCCCTTCTGTGCCCTCTGCTCCCCTATCTTCCTCCTCCTCCTGCTCCCCTCCCATCCCTTCCTCTCCCTGCCCTCCGCTACCCTCCCTTCCTCCTCTCCCCTCCCCTCCTCTCCCTGCCCTCTGCTCCCCTCCCTTCTTCCTCCTCTACCACTCCCCTCCCTGCCCTCTGCTTCCCTCCCTTCCTTCTTCTCTCCCACTCCCCCCCTCCTCTGCTCCGAACCCCACCAGTCTGACTCCTCCTCCCTGGTCTGACAATCCCCAAGTTCTGAACACCCTTCTCTGACCCTGACCTCCCAGCCAGACCCTGTAACCACCAACCCTTCCCCAGCTGCTCCCCCCCCCCTCCTTGATGGGCACCCTCACACTGACCATCCCCCACTTCTCACCCACTCCCCAGGCCCTCCTACTACGAGATCTCCATTGACGATGGGCCCTGGGAGAAGCACAAGAACTCAGGCCTCAACGTGTGCACCGGCACTGGGTCCCGCGCCTGGTGAGGGGGTGGGGTGGGGAGAGGGAGGGGGGAGTGGTAGGGTGGGTGGAGGGGTAGAGGAGTGGGACAGGGAGGGTAGGGAAGTGGAGAGTGGGTAGGGAGAGGGGGAGGAGAGAGGTGAGGTGGGGTGAAGGGGTGGGGTGGGTGGAGAGGGTGAGAGGATGTGGGAGAGGGAGGGGGTGAGGGCATAGAGAGGGGTCGAGGAGGTGGGGAGAGGAGAGAAGGAGCGGAGGGGGTGAGGGGATCGGGGGTGAGGGGATCAGAGGTGAAGGGATCGGGGGTGATGAAGGGGTTGTGGAGGGCTGGGAGGAGGTGAGGATTGTTGGGATGAGGGGGTTGGGGTGGGGTGAAGGGAAGGGATTTGGAGGAGGAATAGTTGGGGATCACTGTACCCTACCCCCAGGTCTCTGTCCCATAGAAACATAGAAAATAGGTGCAGGAGGAGGCCATTTGGCCCTTCAAGCCTACACCGCCATCCATTATGATCATGGCTGATCTCTCCATGCCCCCTAATCCCATTGGCCACAAGGGCCAAACTAACCTACTCTTAAATATTGACAGGGAACCGGCCTCAACTACTTCCTGTGGAGGGGGGATCTTATAGAAACTTATAAAATTCTTAAGGGATTAGACAGACTGGACACAGGAAGGTTGTTTCCAATGCTGGGAAAAACCTGGTTAAGAATTTTATAAGTTTCTATAAGTTCCCCCCTCAATCTTCTAATTTCCAGAGAATACAAGCCTAGTCTATCCAACCTTTCTTCATATGCGAGTCCCTCCATCCCTGGTATCAGCCTAGTGAACCTTCTCTGCAGCCCCCTCCATGGCAAGGACGTCCTTCCTTAGATAAGGCGACCAAAACTGCACGCAGTACTCCAGGTGTGGGCTCACCAAGGCCCTGTACAGCTGGAGTAGGAGTCCTACTCCTGGACTCAAATCCTCTCACTATGAACGCCAACCTATCATTCGCCCTCCTCACTGCCTGCTGCACCTGTTTGCCCACTTTCAGCGACTGATGCACAGCAACACCCAAGTCTCTCTGCATCTCCCCTTTTCCTAAACAGATACCATTCAGATAATAGTCCTCTTTCCTGTTCTTACCTCCAAAGTGGATAACCTCGCATTTCTCCACATTATACTGCATCTGCCATGTCCTGGCCCACTCGCCTAACTTGTCCAAATCACTCTCCACCCTCCTAGCATCCTCCACACAGCTAACCCTGCCATCCAACTTCGTATCGTCTACAAATTTCCAGATACTGCTATCTATTCGCACATCTAAGTCACTGATATATATTGTAAACAATTGTGGCCCCAGCACTGAGCCCTGTGGTTCCCCACTAATCACTGGCTGCCATTCTGAAAAGAACCCATTTATTCCTACTCTTTGCTTCCTGTCCCTCCACCAATTCTCTATCTACTTTAATACCATCTCTCCTATACTGTGCTTTTCAAGTTTGTATGCTAATCTTCTGTGCGGAACCTTATCAAATGCCTTACTAAAGTCCATATATACCACATCCACTGGTTCTCCCCATCCACTCGACTGGTTACATCCTCCAAAAAAATTCTATTAGATTCATCAGACATGATTTTCCCTTCACAAAACCATGCTGACTCCTTCCGATGATACACTACTTTCCAAATGTACTACGATTGCATCTTTAATAACCGATTCTAGCACCTTCCTTACTACCGATGTCAGGCTAACTGGTCTGTCGTTTCCCGATTTCTCTCTCCCTCCCTTCTTAAAGAGTGGGGTTACGTTGGCCACCCTCCAATCCTCAGGAATTAATCCAGTATCCAAAGAGGTTTGAAACATTTCTTTGGCTTGGCTTCACGGACGAAGATTTATGGAGGGGGTAAAAAGTCCACGTCAGCTGCAGGCTCGTTTGTGGCTGACAAGTCCGATGCGGGACAGGCAGACACGGTTGCAGCGATTGCAGGGTAAATTTGGTTGGTTGGGGTTGGTGTTGGGTTTTTCCTCCTTTGCCTTTTGTCAGTGAGGTGGGCTCTGCGGTCTTCTTCAAAGGAGGTTGCTGCCCGCCAAACTGTGAGGCGCCAAGATGCACGGTTTGAGGCGTTATCAGCCCACTGGCGGTGGTCAATGTGGCAGGCACCAAGAGATTTCTTTAGGCAGTCCTTGTACCTTTTCTTTGGTGCACCTCTGTCACGGTGGCCAGTGGAGAGCTCGCCATATAACACGATCTTGGGAAGGCGATGGTCCTCCATTCTGGAGATGTGACCCATCCAGCGCCGCTGGATCTTCAGCAGCGTGGACTCGATGCATTATCACCAACACATTTACTATTTCCTGGGCTACTTCCTTCAGCACTCTCGGATGCAGACTATCCGGCCCCGGGGATTTATCTGCCTTTAATCCCTGCAATTTAACTGATACAACTTCTTGACTTATAATTATTTCCTTTAGTCCCTCTGTCACAATAGATCCTCAATAATTTCCTGTAGATTAGTTATTTCTTCCTTGCTGAAGACAGAACTAAAGTAGTCATTCAGACAGTCTGCCATACCCATGTTCCCCATGATCAATTCACCCGTTTCTGTCCGCAACAGACCCACATTTGTCTTAACTAACCTCTTTCTCTTAGCGTATCTATAAAAGCTTTTACAGTCATTTTTTATGTTCCCTGCCAGCTTCCTCTCATAAAACCTTTTACCTTTCCTAATTAATCCTTTTGTCCTCCTCTGCAGAACTCCGAATCTCTCCCAATCATCAGGATATTATTCTTTTTGGCTAATTTGTAAGCTCCTTCTTTGGATTTGACACTCTCTCGGATCTCCCTTGTTAGCCACAGATGTGCTACCCTCCTCGATTTATTCTTCGTACAAACTGGGATGTACATCTTCTGCACTTGCTCCAAGCTATCCTTAAATGACTGTCATTGCATTTCTACCGTTAGTCCTTTAAGTACCGTTTGCCAATCTATTTTAGCCAATTCACATCTCATACCATCAAAGTTACCCCTCTTCAAGTTCAGAACCTTTGTATCTGTATCAACTCTGTCACATTCCATCCTAATGAAGATTCCTCCATATTGTGGTCACTCTTGCCCAAGGGGTTCCTCACAACAAGATTGCTAATTCTTTTCTTCTTTGGCTTGGCTTCGCGGACGAAGATTTATGGAGGGGGTAAAAAGTCCACGTCAGCTGCAGGCTCGTTTGTGGCTGACAAGTCCGATGCAGGACAGGCAGACACGGTTGCAGCGGTTGCAGGGGAAAATTGGTTGGTTGGGGTTGGGTGTTGGGTTTTTCCTCCTTTGCCTTTTGTCAGTGAGGTGGGCTCTGCGGTCTTCTTCAAAGGAGGTTGCTGCCCGCCAAACTGTGAGGCGCCAAGATGCACGGTTTGAGGCGTTATCAGCCCACTGGCGGTGGTCAATGTGGCAGGCACCAAGAGATTTCTTTAGGCAGTCCTTGTACCTTTTCTTTGGTGCACCTCTGTCACGGTGGCCAGTGGAGAGCTCGCCATATAACACGATCTTGGGAAGGCGATGGTCCTCCATTCTGGAGACGTGACCCATCCAGCGCAGCTGGATCTTCAGCAGCGTGGACTCGATGCTGTCGACCTCTGCCATCTCGAGTACTTCGACGTTAGGGGTGTAAGCGCTCCAATGGATGTTGAGGATGGAGCGGAGACAACGCTGGTGGAAGCGTTCTAGGAGCCGTAGGTGGTGCCGGTAGAGGACCCATGATTCGGAGCCGAACAGGAGTGTGGGTATGACAACGGCTCTGTATACGCTTATCTTTGTGAGGTTTTTCAGTTGGTTGTTTTTCCAGACTCTTTTGTGTAGTCTTCCAAAGGCGCTATTTGCCTTGGCGAGTCTGTTGTCTATCTCATTGTCGATCCTTGCATCTGATGAAATGGTGCAGCCGAGATAGGTAAACTGGTTGACCGTTTTGAGTTTTGTGTGCCCGATGGAGATGTGGGGGGGCTGGTAGTCATGGTGGGGAGCTGGCTGATGGAGGACCTCAGTTTTCTTCAGGCTGACTTCCAGGCCAAACATTTTGGCAGTTTCCGCAAAGCAGGACGTCAAGCGCTGAAGAGCTGGCTCTGAATGGGCAACTAAAGCGGCATCATCTGCAAAGAGTAGTTCACGGACAAGTTTCTCTTGTGTCTTGGTGTGAGCTTGCAGGCGCCTCAGATTGAAGAGACTGCCATCCGTGCTGTACCGGATGTAAACAGCGTCTTCATTGTTGGGGTCTTTCATGGCTTGGTTCAGCATCATGCTGAAGAAGATTGAAAAGAGGGTTGGTAAGAGAACACAGCCTTGCTTCACGCCATTGTTAATGGAGAAGGGTTCAGAGAGCTCATTGCTGTATCTGACCCGACCTTGTTGGTTTTCGTGCAGTTGGATAATCATGTTGAGGAACTTTGGGGGACATCCGATGCGCTCTAGTATTTGCCAAAGCCCTTCTCCATTACTCAATCCCCAGTCTAGAATGGATATTCTAGAATGGCTCGTTCCCACACACAGAGTTTCTTCATTACAAGTCACAGTCACACAGTGTGAACTAGGCCCCTCTAGCCCAACCTGCCCATGTCAGCCAAATTGTCCCGTCCACACTGGTCCCTGTGTTTGGCCTCATGTCCCTCCAAACCCATCCTATCCATGGATGCGTCCAAATGTTTCATATGCCCGCGCCACATGCCAGTGAGGGGAGAAACAGGAGGATGGTGCAGCTCAAGTCCTGGTGCAGGAGGAGGGCTTCAGGTTTCTGGATCATTGGGCTCTTCCAGGGAAGGTGGGACCAGCTCCAACGGGACGGTTTACACCTGACCTGGAGGGGACTAATATCCTTGTGGGAAGGTTTTCTAGTGTTGCTCTGGTGGGTTTCAACTAGATTTGCAGCGGGAGGGGAACCAGAGGGCTAGAGCAGATAGAGGAGTGGAGGAAGAAAAGATGATGTGAAAATTACATGCACGAACCGTTAGAGTCAATGGGTTGTACGTGGTGGAAATGTTCTCAGGGGCATCTATTTCAATCCAAGTTGTATTGCAGAAAAGGCAGACGAGCTTAGAGCATGGATTGGCTCGTGGATTTATGACATTGTGGCCATTAGTGAAATGTGGTTGCAGGAGTCTAGCAGCTTAATATTTCAGGCTTCCATTGCTTTAGATGGGAGAGAACAGGGGAAATGAAAGGGGGAGGAGGGGTCTTGCTCATTAGGGAAAATATCCCAGCTGTGCTCAGGCAGGACAGACCAAAGGGCTCGTCTACTGAGGCTATATGGGTGGAGCTGAGGAATGGAAAAGGTATGACCACACTCATGGGGTTGTATTATAGACCATCCAATAGTGAGAATTGGAGGAACAAATCTGTGGAGAGATAGCGGACAGTTGCAGGAAACCTAAAGGTTTCTACAGGTATATTAAGAGCAAAAGGATAGTAAAGGACAAAATGAGTCCCCTTGAAGATCAGAGTGGTCAACTTTGTCTGGAGCCAAAAGAGATGGGGGAAATCTTAAATGTTTCTTTCCCCAATCAGTATTCACTCAGGAAACGGGCACAGAGTCGAGGGAAGTAAGGAAAACAAGCAGCGAGGCCGTGGAACACGTACAGATTAAAGAGGAGGAAGTGCTTGCAGTCTTAAAGCAAATAAGGCTGGATAAATCCCCAGAGCCTGACAAGATATTCCCTCAGGCCTTGAGGGAGGCTCATGTAAAAATTGCAGGAGCTCTGGCAGAAATATTTTAAAATGTCCTTAGCCACGGGTGAGTTACTGTAGGATTGGAGGGGAGCTCACCTTGTTCCGTTATTTATAAAAGGCTCCAAAAGTAACCCTGGAAATTATAGGCTGGTAAGCCTGACATCAATAGAAGGTAAATTATTGGAAGCTGTTGTAAGAGATCAGATATACAATTATTTGATAGCCAGAAACTGATTAGGGACAGTCAACATGGCTTTGTGTGTGATAGGTCATGTTTAACTAAACTTGTGGAGTTTTTTAAGGAGGTTAGCAGGAAAGTTGATGAAGGAAAGACTGTGTATGTTGTCTACATGGACTTTAGTGACAAGGTCCCACATGGGAGGTTAGTCAGGAAGGTTCAGACACTAGTTATTCATGGTGAAGTAGTGAACTGGATTCGACAATGGTTGGACAATGGCTGGATGGGAGAAGCCAGAGAGTGGTGGTGGATGATGCTTTTCAGACTGGAGGCCTGTGACTAGAGGTGTGGCTCAGGGATCGGTGCTGGGACCATTGTTCTTTGTCATCTATATCAATGATCTGGATGATAATGGGGGAAATTGGATCAGCAAAGTGAAGAAGGATTTCAAAGTTTGCAGAGGGATCTGGACCAGGTGGAAAAATGGGCTGGAAAATGGCTGATGGAATTTAATGTAGACAAATATGAGGTGTTGTATTTTGGAAGGACAAACTAAGAAACATGGTACCAACATGGTAAATGGGCGGGAACTGAGCAGTGCACTAGAATAGAGGGATCTGGAATACAGATACATAATTCCCTGAAAGTAACGTCTCAGGTAGACAGGGTTGTAAAGAGAGCTTTTGGCATATTGGTCTTCATAAATCAAAGTATTGAGTACAGGAGTTGGGATATTATGATAAAGTTGTCTAAGACATTGGTGAGGCCAAATTTGGAGGATTATTTGCAGTTTTGGTCATCTAACGACTGCAAATATATCAATAAGATAGAGAGAGTGCAGAGAAGATTTGCTGGGATGTTGCCCGGACTTCAGGAACTGAGTTCCAGGGAAAGGTTTAACAGGTTAGGACTTTATTCCCTGGAGCATAGAAGAATGAGGGGAGATTTGATAGAGGTGTTTAAAATTATGAAGGGAATAGACAAAGTAAATGTAGGTCGGCTTTTTCCACTGAGGGTGAGATACAAATAGAGGATGTGGGTTAAGAGAGAAAGGTGGAATGTTTAGGGGAAAAACTTCACACAGAGTGGTGGGAGTGTGGAATGAACTGCCAGGTGAAGTGAATGCAGGCTCGATTTTAACATTTATGAAGAATTTGGACAGGTACATGGATGGGAGAGGTATGGAGGGTTTTGGTCTAGGTACAGGTCAATGGGACTAAGCAAATAAATGGTTCCACGCAGACTAGAAGGGCCAAAGAGCCCTGTTTCTGTGATGTAGTGTTTCATGGTTTCACATCCTTGTAAATCTCTGCACCCTTTCCTGCAGTGCGGTGACCAACACTGAACACAATACTCTAAATGGGGCCTCACCAACGTTTTGTACAACTGCAACACAACTTTGACCATAAGGCAAAGGAGCAGAAATAGGCCATTCAGCCCATCAAGTCTGCCCCACCATTCAACCATGAACTGATTAATTTCCCCACTCAGCCCCACTCCCCGGCCTTCTCCCCATCACCTTTGATGCCCTGGCTAATTACGAACCTATCAATCTCTCCCTTAAGTACACTAAATGACCCAGTCTGCAGAACTGCCTGTGCCAATGAATTCCACAGATTCACCTCCCTCTGGCAGAAGAAATTCCTCCGTATCTCTGTTCTCAGTGGACGCCCTTCAATCCTGAAGTTGTGCCCTCTTGTCCTGGACTCTCCCACTGTGGGAAACAGCCTTTCTACATCTACTCTCTCCACGCCTTTCAACACTCAAAATGTTTCAATGAGATTACCCCCTCATTCTAAATTCCAACGAGTACAGGCCAAGAGCCATCAAGCATCTCCATTTCCTTCCCGGAATCGTCCTTGTGAACCTCCTCTGAACCCTCTCCAACGTCAGCACATCCTTTCTCAAACAAGGAGCCCAGAACTGCTCACAATTCTCCACGTGAGGTCTCACCAGGGCCTTATAAACCCTCAACATCACATCCCTGCTCTTAGATTCTATTCCTCCTGAAGTGAACGCCAGCACCGCATTTGCCTTCTTCACCACCGCCTCAATCTGCAAGTTCACCTTCAGGCTGTCCTGCACGAGGACTCCCAGATCCCATTGCATCTGGGCATTTTCTATTTTCTCCCCATTTAGAAAATAGTTTTATCATCATTTTCGAAAATAAACAAGAAATTGTTTTTTTTTTCTACCACAACCGAACACTTTTTGACATTATATTTCATTTGCCACTTTTCTGCCCGTTCTCCTCATCTGTCCAAGTCCTTCTGCAGCCTCCCTGTTTACTCCACACGACCTGCTCCACCTCCAACCTTCGTATCATCTACAAAGTTAACCACAAAGACATTCATTCCATAATCCAAATCAATAATACGTTTCTGTGGGGAGGAGTCACGTGATGGAGTACTGGCCGGACGGAGAACTCCAGCCCTCTCCAGAAAAGTCGGGAAAAACAAGAGAAAATACAAAGGCACAGAAATAAAAGTTAAAGAAAAGTGAGTATAAAGGTGGAAAGAAGATGGAGACAAAAGAAGAAAAATCAAAATCAACGGTAAGAAGAGAGGAAGAGAAGACAACGGAGGAAAAAGGTGAAGGCCTTACCTGTCCGAAGAGGCCCACTGTGGAGAGAGGGCCCCACTACCTCAGGTCGGTAGAAAAAGAACTACAACAATGGCTCACAGAGCCGAGTAAAAGTGCGCAACCGCGCATGCGCGACTCCTCGCGCATGCGCGATGCGCATGAAAAAATACACACCGACGGGAGGGGGGACCAGCTGGGGAGTCGATCTCCACAGCCGGCAACGACAGCTGCAGAACACCTGCAGCAAGAAGAGAACACAGAAGACAATGGAAACAAGAAAGAAGAGAAGAAAAGGGCAACAAAGAAACAACAGATGGCCAACCCAGAGGAAGAAGAAGAGGAAGAATACAGTGAAATAGATGAAGGGAAAGGCAAGGTAAAGGATATACTTCTCTTGTTAGAGGATACATGGAGCCATTTAAAGAATGGCAAACACAGGAATTCAATGATTTAAGAAGAAGAATAAACAACACAGAAGAGAAAGTGAATAAAATAGAGATGACCTTAACAGAAATGGGAAAAAGAATGGACAAGATGGAAGAACGGGCAATAGCAGCAGAAATGGAGGTAGAAGACTTAAAAAAGAAATTGGAGGAATCTAATAAAAAAACTAAAGAGACACAAGAACTACTAGCTCAAAAAATAGATACAATGGAAAATTATAACAGAAGAAATAACATAAAGATAGTGGGCCTTAAGGAAGATGAAGAAGGCAAGAATATGAGAGAGTTTATAAAAGATTGGATCCCTAAGACCCTAGGATGTCCAGAACCTACAGCAAGAAATGGAAATAGAAAGGGCACATAGACTATTGGCCTCTAAACTACAACCACAACAAAAACCAAGATCTATTGTAGTAAAATTCCTAAGATATACTACAAGAGAAAAGGTACTGGAGAAGACAATGGAAAAAGTAAGAGGGGGCAACAAACCACTGGAGTATAAAGGGCAAAAAATCTTCATTTATCCAGATATAAGTTTTGAACTCCTAAAGAAGAGAAAGGAGTTCAATGCAGCAAAGGCGATTTTATGGAAGAAAGGGTATAAATTTATACTGAAGCATCCTGCGGTATTGAAAATATTTATTCCAGGACAACAAAACAGACTGTTCTCGGATCCAGAAGAAGCACGAAAATTTGCAGAACAATTACAAAAATAGACTGAGGGATGAAGACGGGTAATGAGAGTAAAAATGATCACGATTGATATGTATGTGGGTAAAGACAAAAATAGACTGAGGGATGAAGACGGGTAATAAGGGTAAAAATGACCACGATTGATATGTATGTGGGTAAAGAGGTATAAGAGTGAATAGAGACAATGTGCATACGTGAAAGTATCTGTAATTAGAGGAAAATATAGATAGTATAGACAAGAATTAATAAGGGAAGGTAATGGAATAGAGAGAATAAGGAGGGAATTAAAAGAGTGACCTTTGTGACATATGAAAAGTGAAATCTTTTCTGGGGGGGTGCTGGGTGGGGGGAAATAGCGGTCACTGCAAAATCAGTTGACGCTTGCGAGTGGATTTGCAAATCCAAATGGAGAGGGGAGATGTGGTTGTCCGACAAGGGATAAAGGACAACTCAGGAGGGGAAGGGGAGATTGGGGATAAAGAAGATAGAAATAGGAGAATAAGGAAAATGTTGGATATTGTAGGAATGTTGTCTTGTAAAGAGTTGAAAATAAGAAAACAGAAATGGAAAAGGAGGAAAGGTAATGATGGAAAAACGGAAAGAGAAGATAAACAAAATATAAAATGGCTACGCTGAACTATATGACTATAAATATTAATGGAATACATAACCAAATAATACGTTTCTGTGACCACGGAACTTCTTGTGTGTTCCCGTATAGTCCCAGACCCTCCTGTGTGTTCCCGTGTAGTCCCAGACCCTTCTATTTGTTCCCTTGTGGTCACGGACCCTCCTGTGTATCCCTATAGTTCCGGACCGTCCTGTGTTACCCTATGATTTCAGATCCTCCTGTGTAATCCCTTGTGGTCCCGGACCCTCCTGTGTGTTCCCCTGTGGTCACGGACCTCCTGTGTGACCCCCTATAGTCCTGGACCCTCCTGTGTGTTCCCCTGTGGTCATGGACCCTTCTGTGTGATCCCCTATAGTCCTGGACCCTCCTGTGTGTTCCCCTGTGCTCATGGACCCTCCTGTGAGATCCCCTATAGTCCTGGACCCTCCTGTGAGATCCCCTATAGTCCTGGACCCTCCTGTGTGTTCCCCTGTGGTCACGGATCCTCCTGTGTGTTTCCTGGATCAGAGGTCGGGATGCCCAGGAATGGGGGGGGGGGGGGGGGGATTCAGAGGTCGGGACGCAAAGACTGCACTGTTGACGCACTCTCTCCCTGCAGGTCCTACAATATTAACAAGTTGGCCTGTCAGGAGGTGGAGGATCTGCTCATCATTGGTGAGTGTGTGGTGTGGAGGGTGGGGGCGGCGGCAGAACAGAACCCACCCGGACCCGCCAAGGGGAATAGGGAGGGGAGGAGGTGACACCAGGGCAGGATGTGCATGGTGAACACTGGGACCATAGGGTTGGGAGACCCAGGGACATTGGGGGGGACATGGTCTATGGGGGAGCCACAGGGCATATGCACCGTGATGTGAATGGGTCGACCTTCTGGGGTCAGGGATTAGGAACAATGTGCTGAGTGGGTATGATAGTGTTCACAGAGGGCACCCCCCACCTCACCGCTTCACCCCCCCACCTCACCACTTCATCTCCTCACCGCTTCACCCACCCCACCTCACCACTTCATCCCCTCACACTCACTGCTTCACCCCCCACCTCAGCGCTTCAGCCCCCACCTCAACACTTGACCCCTTCCCCCACCGCTTCACCCCCTCCCCCACCGCTTCACCCCCTCCCCCACCGCTTCACCCCCCCACCACACACTTCCACCCACCTCACCACTTCACCCCCCCACATCACCACTTCACCCCTCCACATCACCGCTTCACCCACTCCCCCCTCACCGCTTCAACCCCAACTCGCCGCTTCACCCCCTACCTCACCGCTTCACCCCTCACCACCCCCTCACTGCTTCATCCCTCCCCTTCACTGATTCATACCCCCACCTCGCCACTTCACACCCTCCCCCTCACCGCTTCACCCCCCCACCTCACCGTTTCACCCCCCCACCGCACCCTTCACCCCCACCTCACCGCTTCTCCCCCCACCTCACCACTTCTCCCCCCACCTCACCACTTTACCCCCTCGCCCTCACTGCTTCACCCCCAACCTCACCACTTCACCCCTCCCCTCACCACTTCACTGCCCCACGTCACCACTTCACCCACCCACCTCACTGCTTCACCCCCTCCCCCACTGCTTCACCCCCTCCCCCACTGCTTCACCCCCCCACCGCACACTTCCCCACCACTTCACACCCCCCACATCACCACTTCATCGCCCCATGTCACCGCTTCACCCCCCCACCTCACCGATTCTCCCCCTCACCACTTCACCTCTCCAGCTCGCCGCTTCAACCCCTACCTCACCGCTTCATCCCCTCCCCCTCACTGCTTCAGCCCCCACCTCACCGCTTCACCCCCTCCACCTCACCACTTCAACCCCTCCCCCTCACCGCTTCATCCCCCCCACTACACCTTTCCTCCCCACATCACCGCTTCACCCCCTCTCCCTCACCACTTCTAACCCCACCTCACCGCTTCACCCTCCACCGCACCCTTTCCCCCCACCGCACCCTTTCCCCCCACCTCACCGCTTCACCCCCACTTCACCACTTCATCCCCACTTCACCACTTCATCCCCCCACCTCACCACTTCATCCCCCCACCTCACCACTTCACCCCACCACCGCACCCTTCCCCCACCTCAGCGCTTCACCCCCCACCTGAACACTTCACCCCCTCCCCCTCACTGCTTCAGCCCCTCCCCCTCACCACTTCACCCCCCCACCTCACCGCTTCACCCCCCCACCTCACCGCTTCACCCCCCACCTCACCGCATCACCCCCTCACCGCTTCACCCCCTCCCCCTCACCGCTTCATCCCTTCCCACTCACTGCTTCATTCCCTCCCACTCACTGCTTCACCCCCCACCTCACTGCTTGACCCCCTCCCCCACCGCTTCACCACCTCCCCACCATTTCACCCCCTCCCCACCGCTTCACCCCCCCACCACACCGCTTCCCCACTCCCCCACCGCTTCACCCCCCCACCACACCGCTTCCCCACCGCTTCACCCCCCCACCACACACTTCCCCCACCACACATTTCCCCCCACCTCACCACTTCACCCCCCCACCTCACCACTTCACCCCCCCACCTCACCACTTCACCCCCCCACATCATCGCCTCACCCACTCCCCCCTCACCGCTTCACCCCAACTCGCCGCATTACCCCCTACCTCACCGCTTCACCCCCCACCTCACCACCCCCTCCCCCTCACTGCTTCATCCCTCCCCTTCACTGCTTCATACCCTCACCTCGGCACTTCACACCCTCCCCCTCACCGCTTCACCCCCCCCACCTCACCGTTTCACCCCCCCCACCGCACCCTTCACCCCCACCTCACCGCTTCTCCCCTCACCTCACCGCTTCACCCCCTCCCCTCACCGCTTCACCCCCTCCCCTCACCGCTTCAACCCCCACCTCACCGCTTCACTGCCCCACGTCACCACTTCACCCCCCCACGTCACCACTTCACCCACCCACCTCACTGCTTCACCCCCTCCCCCACTGCTTCACCCCCCCACCGCACACTTCCCCACCACTTCACACCCCCCACATCACCGCTTCACCGCCCCATGTCACCGCTTCACCCCCCCACCTCACCGATTCTCCCCCTCACCACTTCACCTCTCCACCTTGCCGCTTCACCCCCTACCTCACCGCTTCATCCCCTCCCCCTCACTGCTTCAGCCCCCACCTCACCGCTTCACCCCCTCCCCCTCACCACCTCCTCCTCACCACTTCAACCCCAACCTCACCGCTTCACCCCTCTACCTCACCACTTCATCCCCCCACTGCACCTTTCATTCCCCCACTGCACCTTTCCTCCCCACATCACCGGTTCACCCCCCACTTCACTGCTTCACCTCACCGCTTCACCCCCAACCTCACCGCTTCACCCCCAACCTCACTGCTTCACCCCCAACCTCACCGCTTCACCCCCCCACCACACCCTTCCCCCACCTCACCACTTCACCCCCACCTCACTGCTTAACCCCCCCCACTGCACCCTTTCCCCCCACCTCACCGCTACAACCCCCCTACCTCACCGTTTCACCCCACCTCACCGCTTCACCCCCACCTCACTGCTTCACCCCCCAACACACCCTATCCCCCCACATCACCGCTACACCCCTTCCACCTCAGTGGTTCCCCCCACATCACCGCTACACCCCTTGCACCTCAGTGCTTCCCCCCACCTCACCACTTCACCCTCCTCACTGCTTCACCCCCTCCCCACACTACTTCACCCCCCACCTCACTGCTTCACCCCCCACCGCACCCTTCCCCCCACCTCACCGCTTCACCCCCCCCACCTCACCGCTTCACCCCCCCACCTCACCGCTTCACACCCCCACCTCACCGCTTCACCCCCTCCCCCACACCACTTCTACCCCCACCTCACCACTACACCCCCACCTCACCGCTTCACCACCTCCCCCTCACCTCTTCACCCCATACCCCTCACCGCTTCACCCCCTCCCCTCACTGCTTCACCCCCTCCCCTCACTGCTTCACCCCCTCCCCACCGCTTCACCCCCTCCCCTCACCGCTTCACCCCCTCCCCTCACCGCTTCAACCCCCACCTCACCACTACACCCCAACCACCGCTTCACTCCCTCCCCCTCACCACTTCACCCCCTCCCCCTCACCACTTCACCCCCTCCCCCTCACCGCATCACCCCCTCCCCCTCACCGCTTCACCCCCAACCTCACCGCTTCACCCCCTCCCCTCACCGCTTCACCCCTTCCCCTCACCGCTTCACCCCCTCCACTCACCGCCTCACCCCCTCCCCTCACCGCCTCACCCCCTCCCCTCACTGTTTCAACCCCCTCCCCTCACTGCTTCAACCCCCACCTCGCCACTTCACTGCCCCACGTCACCGCTTCACTCCCCACGTCACCGCTTCACCCACCCACCTCACTGCTTCACCCACCCACCTCACTGCTTCACCCCTCCCCCTCACCGCTTCACTCGCCACCTCACCGCTTCACCCCTCCCTCATCGCTTCACCCCCAACCGTACCCTTCCCCACCACACCGCTTAACCCCTCCCACCTCACCGCTTCCCCCCCACCTCACCACTTCACCCCCCCACCTCACCGCTTCACCACCTCCCCCTCACCTCTTCACCCCATACCCCTCACCGCTTCAACCCCTCCCCTCACCGCTTCACCCCCTCCCCTCACCGCTTCACCCCCTCCCCTCACCGCTTCACCCCCTCCCCTTACCGCTTCACCCCCTCCCCTCACCACTACACCCCCACCTCACCACTACACCCCCACCTCACCGCTTCACTCCCTCCCCCTCACCACTTCACCCCCTCCCCCTCACCACTTCACCCCCTCCCCCTCACCGCTTCACCCCCAACCTCACCACTTCACCCCCTCCCCTCACCGCTTCACCCCCTCCCCTCACCGCTTCACCCCCTCCCCTCACCGCCTCACCCCCTCCCCTCACCGCCTCACCCCCTCCCCTCACCGCTTCACCCCCTCCCTTCACTGTTTCAACCCCCTCCCCTCACTGCTTCAACCCCCTCCCCTCACTGCTTCAACCCCCACCTCGCCACTTCACTGCCCCACGTCACCACTTCACCCCCCACGTCACCACTTCACCCACCCACCTCACTGCTTCACCCACCCACCTCACTGCTTCACCCCTCCCCCTCACCGCTTCACCCGCCACCTCACCGCTTCACCCCTCCCTCATCGCTTCACCCCCAACCGTACCCTTCCCCCACCACACCGCTTAACCCCTCCCACCTCACTGCTTCCCCCCCCACCTCACCACTTCACCCCCCACCTCACCGCTTCACCCCCTCCCCCTCACCGCTTCACCCCCTCCCCCTCACTGCTTCACCCCCTCCCCCTCACTGCTTCACCCCCTCCCCCTCACTGCTTCACCCCCTCCCCCTCACTGCTTCACCCCCCACCTCACCGCTTCACCCCCTCCCCTCACCGACCCCACCTCACCACTTCACCCCCCCAGTCACCACTTTTCTCCCCACCTTACTGCTTCACCCCCCACCTCACCACTTCATCCCCACCCCTTCACTGCTTCATCCCCCCTCCTCACCGCATCACCCTCTCCCCTCACTACTTCACCCCCACCTCACCGCTTCACTCCCCACCGCACCCTTCCCCCCACCTCACCGCTTCACCCCTCCCACCTCAGCGCTTCCCTCCACCTCACCGCTTCACCCCCTCCCCCACACCACTTCTACCCCCACCTCACCGCTTCACCCCCCACCACACCCTTCCCCCCAGCTCACCATTTCACCCCCTCTTCATCGCTTCATCCACCCACCTCACCGCTTCACTCCCTCACCGCACCCTTCCCCCCACCTCACTGCTTCACCCCACACCTCACCACTTCACACCTCCCACCTCACCGTTTCCACCCCCACCTCACCGTTTCACCCCCTCCCCCTCACTGCTTCAAACCCCACCTCACCGCTTCACTCCCTTCCCCTCACCGCTTCACCCCTCCACCTCTCGGCTTCAACCCCTCCCCTTTACTGCTTCACCCCCCACCTCACCGCTTCACCCCTCCCCCTCACCACTTCAACCCCCTCTCCACTTCAACCCCCTCCCCACTTCAACCCCCCACCGCACCCTTCCCCCCATCTCACCACTTCACCCCCACCTCACTGCTTCACTCCCCATCGCACCCTTCCTCCCCACCTCATTGCTTCACCCCTCCCACCTCAGCGCTTCCCCCCCACCTCACCGCTTCACCCCCCCACCGCTCTGCTTCACCTCCTCCCCCACACCACTTCTACCCCCACCTCACCACTTCACTCCCCACCGCACCCTTCCCCCCAGCTCACCGTTTCACCCCCACTTCACCGCTTCACCCACCTCACTGCTTCACCCCCCACCTCACCACTTCACGCCTCCCACCTCAGCGCTTCCACCCCCACCTCACGGCTTCACCCCCCACCTCACCGCTTCACGCCTCCCACCTCAGCGCTTCCACCCCCACCTCACCGCTTCACCCCCTCCCCCTCACCCTCACCTCTTCACCCCTACCCCTCACCACTTCAACCCCTCCCCCTCACCGTTTCACCCCCCCCACCTCACCGCTTCACTCCCTCCACCTCACCGCTGCACCCCCTCCCCTCACCGACCCCACCTCACCACTTCACCCCCCCAGTCACCACTTTTCTCCCCACCTTACTGCTTCACCCCCCACCTCACCACTTCATCCCCACCCCTTCACTGCTTCATCCCCCCTCCTCACCGCATCACCCTCTCCCCTCACTACTTCACCCCCACCTCACCGCTTCACTCCCCACCGCACCCTTCCCCCCACCTCACCGCTTCACCCCTCCCACCTCAGCGCTTCCCTCCACCTCACCGCTTCACCCCCTCCCCCACACCACTTCTACCCCCACCTCACCGCTTCACCCCCCACCACACCCTTCCCCCCAGTTCACCATTTCACCCCCTCTTCATCGCTTCATCCACCCACCTCACCGCTTCACTCCCTCACCGCACCCTTCCCCCCACCTCACTGCTTCACCCCACACCTCACCACTTCACACCTCCCACCTCACCGTTTCCACCCCCACCTCACCGTTTCACCCCCTCCCCCTCACTGCTTCAAACCCCACCTCACCGCTTCACTCCCTTCCCCTCACCGCTTCACCCCTCCACCTCTCGGCTTCAACCCCTCCCCTTTACTGCTTCACCCCCCACCTCACCGCTTCACCCCTCCCCCTCACCACTTCAACCCCCTCTCCACTTCAACCCCCTCCCCACTTCAACCCCCTCACCACTTCAACCCCCCACCGCACCCTTCCCCCCATCTCACCACTTCACCCCCACCTCACTGCTTCACTCCCCATCGCACCCTTCCTCCCCACCTCATTGCTTCACCCCTCCCACCTCAGCGCTTCCCCCCCACCTCACCGCTTCACCCCCCCACCGCTCTGCTTCACCTCCTCCCCCACACCACTTCTACCCCCACCTCACCACTTCACTCCCCACCGCACCCTTCCCCCCAGCTCACCGTTTCACCCCCACTTCACCGCTTCACCCACCTCACTGCTTCACCCCCCACCTCACCACTTCACGCCTCCCACCTCAGCGCTTCCACCCCCACCTCACGGCTTCACCCCCCACCTCACCGCTTCACGCCTCCCACCTCAGCGCTTCCACCCCCACCTCACCGCTTCACCCCCTCCCCCTCACCCTCACCTCTTCACCCCTACCCCTCACCACTTCAACCCCTCCCCCTCACCGTTTCACCCCCCCCACCTCACCGCTTCACTCCCTCCACCTCACCGCTGCACCCCCTCCCCCTCACCGCTGCATCCCCTCCCCCTCACCGCTGCACCCCCCCCCACCCCCTCACCACTGCACCCCCACCCCCTCACCACTGCACCTCCCACCCCCTCACCACTGCACCCCCCACCCCCTCACCACTGCAACTCCCACCCCCTCACCACTGGACCCCCCACCTCACTGCTTCACCCCCACCTCATCGTTTCACCCACTCCCCTTCACTGCTTCATCCCCCCACCTCACCACTTCACCCCCACCTCACCACTTTACCCCTCCCACCTGACCACTTCCCCCCACCTGACCGCTTCCCCGCACCTCACCGCTTCACCCCCTCCCCCTCACTGCTTCACCCCCTCCCCTCACTGCCCCCATCTCACCGCTTCACCCCCTCCCTCTCTCTGCTTCAACCCCTACCTCACCGCTTTACCCCTTCCCCCTCACCGCTTTACCCCTTCCCCCTCACCGCTTTACCCCTTCCCCCTCACCGCTTTACCCCTTCCCCCTCACTCCTTCAACCCCCACCTCACCGCTTCACCCCCTCCCTCTCAATACTTCACCTCTCCACCTCTCTGCTTCATCCCCTCCCCTTCACTGCTTCATCCCCCCTCCTCACCGCTTCACCCCCTCCCCTTCACCCCCTCCCCTTCACCCCCTCCCCTTCACCCCTCCCCTTCACCCCCTCCCCTTCACCCCCTCCCCTTCACCACATCAACTCCCACCTCACCACTTCACTCCCCCACGTCACCGCTTCACCCCCACACCTCACTGCTTCACCCCCTCCCTCTCACCTCTTCAACCCCTCCCTCTCACCTCTTCAACCCCCACCTCACCACTTCACCCCCCCACCTCACCGCTCCACCTCTCTGCTTCACCCTCTCCCACCTCACCGCTTCACCTCACCGCTTCACCCCCTTCCCCTCACAGCTTCACCCCCTCACCCTCACCGCTTCACCCCCTTCCCCTCACAGCTTCACCCCCTCACCCTCACCGCTTCACCCCCACCATACCACTTCACCCCCCCACCTCACCGCTTCACCCTCCCCTCATTGCTTCACCCCTCACCTTACCGCTTCACCCCTCCCACCGCTTCACCCCCCTACCTCACCACTTCACCCCCCCACCTCACTGCTTCACCCCACCTCACCACTTACCCCCTCCTCATCAGCCTCTCACTGTTTCACCTCATCCCTTCACCCCTCTCCCCTGTTTCCTCATAGGTTTTATGAGACAAGGTTAACAGAGCTGGGACCTGTGAGTGTGAGAGGTAGTGAAGGGTGTGATTGTAGGGTAGGTTTAAATCGTGGGCTGAAGGGCCTGGACCCTGGCATTATTCAAAGTAAATCCAACTTATCACCAATCCAAGTTCATGTGACCTATAATTCCACAAGGATCCATGCCCCCACTACAATCATGTCATTCCTGGGAATGTGGGTGAGCGACTGATTGGCCTGGCGTCCAAGAGCTGCCCATTAACCATATCTGTCTGTCCTTCAGCTCAGCGGAGGAGTGGTGCTGTCCAACCCACTGGACGGGACTTTGTGGAGCAAGGTAGGTGATGGGACCTGCCCTTCAAGATGGTCATCCCCTTCCCATTACCATCTGCAGTGCCAGTACAGCCATTACACCACCGTTCCCGGTACATTCGGTACACCACCATTCCTGGTACAGCTGGAGTGACATACCACCATTCCCGGTACAGCCGAAGTGGCACACCACCATTCCCGGTACAGCTGGAGAGGCACACTGCCATTCCTGGTACAGCCAGAGTGGTGCACCACCATTCCCGGTACAGCCGAAGTGGCACACCACCATTCCTGGTACAGCCGGATCAGCGCACCGCTGTTCCCGGTACAGCTGGAGAGGCACACTGCCATTCCCAGTACAGCCAGAGTGGCGCACCGCTGTTCCCGGTACAGCTGGAGAGGCACACTGCCATTCCCAGTACAGCCAGAGTGGCGCACCACCATTCCCAGTACAGCTAGTGTACAGTTGGAGTGTCGCACCACCATTCCTGTAACAGCCGAAATGGCACACCGCCATCCCCGGTACAGCTGGAGGGGAGCACCACCATTCCCGTAACAGCTGAAGTGGCACAACGCCATTCCCGGTACAACCAGAGAGGGGCACCACCGTTCCCAGTACAGCCAGAGAGGTGCACCACCATTCCCAGTACAGCCAGAGAGGTGCACCGCCGTTCCTGGTACTGCTGGAGAGGCGCACTGCCTATTCACTTCAGCACTGCCCCTTGGCGGTAAATCAATTCCACGTAGCGAGGCACTATTGCAAAGGGAGAGAAGAGCGACACACACACAGGTGTGTAAGGGAAGTCAAGGCTGATTTATTGATCTCCCCAACCCTGCTTTTATAGACCTAACTTTCCACCACTGGGCCCGGTATTCCCGCCGCTGTGGGCGGATGTGATGTCACCGGCACATTGTCCAGTGTTCCCCCTGTGCAGGCTCCTAGCCAGTGAAGGCCATGAGTGTGCATTAGCTTTCCGTGCTCCCGTGTTAGTTCGCCGTTTTGAGTGCCGGTTCACTTGTCAGGTAGCAGGCCACTACATCTGACTCGATCGTTCTGAATCCAGAAGTTACAAGGTGCCCCTCTCCCCCCACAGTGTGATCTCCCTCAGTCTGTCCCAGAAACCCTAGGCTGGGGTTGGGACCAACTCTGCCCATCGTGAGACATGAGCTGGTTGGGTTGGGCCAGGGGGCAGTGCTCCACAGGGTTGGTGCGAGGCACAGAGCTGTTGTCACTGCCATACCTGAGGTTAACCTCTTCTCCTCCTCCATCCAGTCACTGAACACTACAACGATTCGCTGATCTTCCCGCCCGAGGAGCTCAGAATGTTCTTCAGCATCCGGGAGCCCATCGTAAACCGCGTTTTCACCAACAGCTTTCACCGCGGCTTCATCACCAAGTACGTCTGCCCCTGGGGCCGATGCATCTCCCTGCCGCTGCCCCCCCCCGCTCAGATTTGTCCCGTTATAATTGTGTCTCTTCATGATGACAAAGCACCCCTTTGAGTGCTGTGCCTTGCTATGTGCAGCACCAGGTCAGCACTGAGGGTATGGCAGACAAGGGCCCAGGGTTGTATTTGGCAGGGCACGCACACGCTGGGGGCTGGCAGGGCACGTGCACACACACGCTGGGGGCTGGAGAACAGAGAATTGAGCTCCAGGGACGTTGTGTGAGGCAGAAGGTGTTGGCATGGCTGCCTTCATCTGTCAGGGCGTTGGATGTAGGGAAGACGTCTGAGCAGTGCTGCATTTCGAGTTGGTGAGGCCATTTGCTAAAAAATTACAATACAAATTATTTTCAAACGAGTGCATTTACTGACCACAGATTTAGTTTTGCTGGGCTTGATCTCTGTCAGATTATGAGGTTGGTCGAGTCTGGAAACAATACTTAAATGGAATTTTTATATAGTGTTAATATATTTTTGAGGCCCCTGCCAATTGTGAGGCCCTAAGCAGAAGTTTGTTTAGCTCCTGCCTAAATGGGCACTGGGTCCAGGGTAGATTTTTTACACAGGGAGTTGTGGGGGCCTGGAATGCCTTGCCAGAGGTGGTGGAGGCTGGAACACTGGGGGCATTTGCGAGGCTCTTAGACATGGATGGAAGGAAAACAGAGGGTTACGGGGGGATGGGAAGGAATATATGGGTCTCCACAACATCAAGGGCCGAAGGGCTGCAGTGTTCTATGTTCCATGGACAAGATGTTGGTGAGACCACCCGTGGAATATTGGGTGCTGTCTGGGGGCGCCTCGCTAGAGGAGGAATGACATCAAACTGATGGGGGGGTGGGGGCGAGGCAAAAAAGATTCAGGAGGATGATCCGTGGACTGGGGTGGGGGGTGGGAGCTGGTTGAAGGAGCAGATGGAGAGGCTGGGACTTTACACCCTGCAGACAGGAGGATGAGAGGGGACCTTGATAAAATCCTGAGGGGTATAGACAAGGTCTTTTCCCATGGGTAGGGAGTCTAACACAGGGCACAGGTTTAAGGTAAAGCAGGGGTGGGGGTGGTGAGATTTAGAACATGGAACATTTCAGCACAGCCCTACCCAATGTTGTACTGACCCATACAAACCAACCCAACAATCTTCCCCTACCCCACCTCATTCCTGTAACCCTTTATTTTTCTTCCGTCCATCTGCCTGTTGTAGAGTCTCTTAAATGCCCCTAATGTTTCGGCCTCCGCCACCATCCCTGGCAAGACATTCCAGGCCCCCATAACTCTCTGTGTAAAAAAACTTACCCCCGACGTCTCCCCCCAAACTTCCCTCCCCTTTCTTTGTACACACATCCTCTAGTGTTTGCTGATCCCACCCTGGGAAAAAGGTGCTGGCCATCCACCCTGTCTATACCTCTCATAATCTTGTAAATCTCTATCCTTCTTCGCTCCAAAGTGAAAAGTCCCAGCTCTACTAACCTTGCCTCATGAGACACATTCTCTCATCCATACAACATCCTGGTAAATCTCCACTCTACCCTCTCCATAGCTTCCACATCATAGAACACTACAGCATAGTAAACAGGCCCCTTCGGCCCTTCTAGGCTGTGCCAAACCATTTTTTTGGCCTAGTCGCACTGACCTGCACCCAGTCCATAGCCCTCCATCCCCCTCCCATCCATGTACCTGTCCAAATTCTTCTTCAATGCTAAAATTGAGCCCACATTCACCACCTCAGCTGGCAGCTCATTCCACACTCCCACCGCTCTCTGTGTGAAGTTCCCCCTAAACTTTTTTGGAATACTTTATTTTGGATTTTCAAAGACTCGTGTAAAATCAACAAAAAATACATAATATTCTTTTCCCATGCAATATAATTTACAGAGTCCATCCCCCCCTCCCCTCTTTGCTCCCTCCCCTCCCCTCCCCATCCATTAAATTATACAATTACAAAACCTGCATAAATCCTGGTGAAATCAACAATCCCCCTCAAGGCTAGAAAACCCTGGGTATTAAATAAAAATGGGTTGGGGGAAAAAACACGTGGTCTGAGCCACATCGCCCAATTCACACTGGGACAGATTGTTTCTTTTCCTTTATTCGGTGGGGGGGGGGGTGGATTTTTAGATCTAAATTGGTTGATTTTGCACACCTCGATGCCTCAGATCCTGTTACCGCACTTCAACGAATGTGTCTTATCTCTTCCATAAATTGTCGGTGATTTTTTCCAGGGGAATGCAACCCTGTATTTCCATATTCTATTGTGCGATATTTAGCTGGGAGTCAGACCTCCACGTGACTGCTGTATACTTCTGGCTACTGACAGGGTGTTCTTCACAAAGTGAATTTGGTGTTTGGACAGTCTAAACTGTACTTCCCCAAGGTCCCCCAGAAGATACAACTCCAGATCCTGTGGAAAATCCACCTTTGTAATTTTTTCAGCGTGTCCTCCAGGTCTTCCCAGAAGGATCTCACCCTGGTACACAGCCAGGTGGAGCGGACAAAGGTTCCAACCTCCACTCCACACCTAAAGCACATTTTCGAGATTTCTGGCTTTGACGTGTGATTTTATCGGTGTGAGGAACAGCTGGTGCAAGAAATTGTATTGCACCAGCATGTGTCTAGTGTTAACAATTCCCGTCAGGCTTTTCAGACACAAATCTTCCCACTATCATTCATCAAGTCCGACTCCCATCTTTCCATTGATTGATGTAAGCCCGGCTTTGGGCCTTCACTTTGGATTGTGGAATACATCCTAGACATAAATTTACACACAGTCCGCTTTCAAATTAGTCTCTATGTCACTACAGTCAGGCAGTCATTGTTGGTCCCTGTTTGTCCCTTAGGAAAGATCCTAATTGCAGAAAGCAAGAATGTTCTATTCGATAACTCATATTTAGTCCTCAACTGCTCGAATGACATGAGCTGCCCTTGATGGTAACAATCCTTGATACACCTGATCCCCTTCCAGCACCAGGTGTCCTTGCCCGGAGTCAAGGGTATTAAATTGTTCTGGGTCAAGGGCATTTTGGGAGAGATTCCCACCCTCAATCCAAAACATCGATTTATTCTTTGCTGCATCTGGCCCACATTTTGTTATGGGGTTCTCTGTTTTTTTAGAGCAGTTTGATGTTCCATTTGTTATAAATTCTCCTATCTTCTCCCCTATCGCATGTAACCCAATTTGTGCCCAAGAAGGGACCCCCCCCCTCTCAAATAATGAGGCGATAAATCTCAACTGGGACACCCAATAGTATTTTTTTTAATTTGGCAATTTTAAGCTCCCCAATTCGTATTCCCATGCCAACTTTTCCATGGAGGCTCTAGACACCTTAACCCTAACCCAGATGTATTCCACAAAACATTTTGGACACATCCATTGAGCATCTTAAAGAAGCACTGGGGCAACAAAATGGGCAGCGTTTGAAAAAGATACTGCAGTCTTGGCATCATCTTCATTTTTACACAGTTAACACTGCCCATCAACGTTATGGGCAGAGTTTTCCATCTAGCCAGGTCCTCCTCAATCTTACAGAGCAAAGGGAGATAATTTGATAATTTAGCTTATATACCTTGTGTAAATCTTTATCCACTTTTATCCCCAGGTTTTTAATGCCTTCCTGCAGCCATTTAAATGGGCTTCCCTGTTGGTCAGGTCTATAATCTCCTTTCGTCCAGATTAACTTTGTATCTCGAGACCTCCCCATAATCCTCCAGTGTGGTCCTCAGCCTGACCAATGACCCCTCAGGTTCCATCAAATACACTAAAACATGTTCAGGATGCTCAACCTGGCCCACCTTGAACCCCTTTATGTCTGGATCCCGCCGAATGGTTTCTGCCAAGGACTCTAGTATGATCAGAGTTCGGGCCAGTGGGCAGCCCTGCTACTAGATCTACTCAGTGGGAACATTGGAGACCCCTGCCCGTTTGTGATGATTTTAACCTGGGGTTTATAATCCAATTGATAAATATTGGACCCAGACCAAATTTCTCCAGTACCTTGAACAGAAAATCCCACTCCAGTCTATTGAAGGCCTTCTCCGCATCCAGAGATACGGCACTCCCAGGTCCTCCCTTGACTGTGCCAGGTGTATTATACTGAGCAATCTAGCTACATTATCACTGATTTCCTCTTTTGAACAAATCCAGGCTGATCTGGGTTTGTTAATTTCAGTAAATGTTTTGCCAACCTATTGGCCAATGTTTTTGCTATAATTTTATAATTTACATTCAATAATGATATATGCCTATAGGAGGAGGGCTTCAATGGGTCCCTGTCTTTTTTCGGGATCACCGTGATGATTCCTGTTGAGAAAGACTCCGAGAGGGTATGCGTCCCCGCTGCCTGATCCACCACATTCATAAGGAGGGGCTATAAAAGTTCTTCGAATTTTCTATAAAATTCAATGGGGAAAACCATCCTCTCCAGGCGATTTTCCGCCTGCAGAGTGCTCAGAGTATGTTCGATCTCTTCTCTAGACAAGGGGGCATCTAGCTCCTCTCGACCCTCCTGATCCATATTTGGTAGTTCCAATGAAAGCAAGAAATCATCTATTTTAGCAGCCCCACCCCCATTCTGATTTATGCAGCTCTTTATTAGAACTGTCCAAATGTTTTGTTTATTTCTTCTTCCTTCCCCTGTTTGAATCGTATTGATTGTTTTCAAGACGCTTCTGCCTTCACCTGCCAGGACAAGACTTTATGGGCCTTTTCCCCAGCTCCTAATACTGTGTGTTCGATTTTAAGATCAACTCTTCTGTTTTGTATGTTTGCAACATAGTGTATTTGAGCTTTTTATTCACTGAATCCCTATATTTTCCCTTGGACCCCAATCTTTGATAATCTTATTCCAGTTGAGCTATGTCCTGTTCCACATTATTAATTTCCTTCATGTACCTTTTAGTGTATCCAAAAGTCCGGTCCCTTAAATAAGCCTTCAACGTGTCCCAAACTAGAAAATTATTGTCAGTAGAGGGGAAGTTCGTCTCGCAGAAGAGTTTTATCTGAATTCTGACAAAGCTACAAAATTCCAGCTTTCCCAACAGCTGTGAATTTTGGCACCATCTATACATCGTAACCTGTATTTCTGGTATTACAATGGACAAATTCAGGGTGAATAGTCCGACAACAGCCAAGCGACATTGATTCTGGTGTAGGAATCATGCTTCCTCGAGTAAAAGGAATAATTCCTTTCTCTTGCGTCTATGAGATTCAGTTCCTTCATAAAGGCCAGGGTGGACTTGACCGCCCCAGCCCTCGTCACTTTCTTGGCTGATTTATCCATGACCAGATCCAGACAAAAATTGAAATCCCATCCAATGAATATATTCTCACACCCATCAGACACCCTCAAAGATATATCTTGTATAAATTTCTCGTCATCAAAATTTGGTGCATATATATTCATAAGTGTCCAGGATTCTGAATAAATTTGACAATGCTTCATTACGAACCTCCCTGCTGGGTCAGCGACCACCCCTTGGACTGACTACCACGGAAAACTTTTTTCCAATTCAGATTGCCATTCCCCTGGCTGTGGGATTAAAGGAGGATGCTGCCACCTGGCCCATCCACCCCATCTTTAATTTTGACTGTTCCTGGTTTGTAAAGTGTGTTTCCTACAGAAACACTACATCTGCCTGCAGCTTCTTCTGAATGGCTGCCTGTAACTAGTGATGTTCCGCAGGGGTCGGTATTGGGGCCACTGCTGTTTACAATTTATATTAATGATTTGGATTGTGATAGCAATGATTTTGTGGTCACTTTTTCGGATGACACCAAGATAGGTGGCGGAGTAGGAAGTGTAGTTGAAACCGTAAAGTTGCAGAAGGAGATAGATTAGGAGACTGGGCAAAAATATGGCAGATGAGATTTAACATAGAGAAATGTTCAGTTGTACACTTTAGCAGTGGAAACAAACAGGCAGAATACTATTTGGATGGGGTGAAAATTCAGGCCTCGGAGGTGCAAAGGGACCTGGGTGTCCTCATGCAGGGAAACCTAAAAGTTAATGACCAGGTGGGATTGGTCGTGAAGAAAGCGAATGCTGTGTTGGCCTTCATTTCAAGAGGAATAATGTACAAGAGTAGAGAGGTGTTGATGAGGCTCCGTGGGGCCCTGGGGAGGCCTCATTTGGAGAACTGTGTGCAGTTTTGGGCCCCTTATCTTAGAAAGGATGTGATGTTGTTGGAGAGGGTGCAGAGGAGATTTACTAGGATGATTCCTGGAATGCAAGAAGAGCGTTTGGCAGCTCTTGGGTTGTATTCATTGGAGTACAGGAGAAGGAGAGGAGATCTCGTAGAGGCATTTTGTATTTTGAAAGGTTTAGATAGGGTGGATGCGGGTAAGATGTTTCCCTTGGTGGGTGAATCGAGGACAAGGGGGTCATAGTCTGAAAATTAGAGGTTATCCATATAAAACAGAGATTAGGAAGAATTTCTTTAGCCAGAGGGTCGTGGATCTGTGGAACTCGCTGCCGCATACAGCAGTGGATGCCAGATCACTGGGAGTATTTAAACAAGAAATAGACAAGTATCTCATGAGTGAGGGCATCAAGGGATATGGGAAAAAGGCCAGCAATTGGAACTAGTTTAGAGTAGCTTAGTGTAGATTTACGGAACAAACTCAATGGGCTGAGTGGCCTGCTTCTGTTCCTTTATCTTGTCTTCTTAAGGTGCACCAAGGCTCTTTTTCTCTTACTCTCCCCATTTATGTTGAAATTTATAAACGTAATTGTTTTATCCATCACCCCAGTGCCTCTCCAACTTCCTCTTCCCCTCCCCTTTTGTCTTCCAAAACTTACTTTCCGTCCCTTTTGTCTTACATCGACTCCTGACGCAGACGCCCGCGTATAAAACAAAACTGACAAAACTGGAACCAATAATCCAAAAAAAACCTCAAATGTTCCCCTCTCTTTCCCCCGATCCATTCCTACCCTCACCCTATCCCAAATATTGGCACCAACTCCCCCTCCAATCTGGAACTTGCCTGTGGCACGCATCGAACCCTCGCCCCCCCCCACCCCCCCCTGCCGCCATCTCAAAGCTCCCCATATACCTTTCTAAAATTACAACATTTACAGTAAACAAGTATAACCATTCTTTTCATCATTATGTTCAACCTTCTTGTCATTGACCCTCCATCCCATTATCTTCCTTGGGGATCCTCCTGGGCTGCGGCTGGTTATCGGCAGTCCTCACTGCCTCTTTAGCCTCCCTCCATCTTCCCCCCACCCCCCCCACCAAAGGCAGAAACACCCTTAAAGTCGGCGGGTATAGCAATGTGAAACCGATACTCTTATTTTTAAATCTTTTTTTGCTGTATTAAATTTATTTCGTCTTTTTACCAGTTTTACACTTATATCCAGGGAAAAAAAGAATGCTCCCCCCCCCCAACATCTAATGGGTCCCCCTCTTTGTTTCATGTCCCCCACCGCTGCCGCATGCAAGATCCACTCTCTGTCTAGATATCTCCTGAGCCCTTATGAGGACTGAATGGAGTCTCTCTGTCCTGGCCCTGGCTTAGGCCCCCTTCCACCTGAGGTTTCTCTTCCAACCCCCCCCCACCCCCTTTTCCATTCCCAATATCTCAGTGATCCATCCTTGAAAAAACACAATGGGCTCTTTCCCCTCCCTAAGCCCTACAATATTTAGATTGTTTATCCCATTAAAATGTTCCAGCTTATCCCAAATCTTTGGCGTGTCCTTCACCCCTGTGTCTGTGTCATTCTTGATCCTTTCTATGCTGTCCTCCATTCAACCCTCCCCTCCACCATATTCACCCTTACAGATACCTCCCCCATGGCCCTCCTGAGTTCCCCTAGCTCAGATACCCTTCAGCCTTTTCTCAAAGGCCTCGACCGTTGCCTCCATTACCTTCATGATGGTTTTCATGGAGTGCTCCGAGTCCCCTCCCTCTCTCCTCCATTTCTCTTCCTCCCTCCTGGCCGTGGCAACGGGCCTCCTGGCCGTGGCAACGGGCCTCCTGGCCGTGGCAACGGGCCTCCTGGCCGTGGCAACCGGCCTCCTGGCCGCGGGCAACCGGCCTCCTGGCCGCGGGCAACCGGCCTCCTGGCCGCGGGCAACCGGCCTCCTGGCCGCGGGCAACCGGCCTCCTGGCCGCGGGCAACCGGCCTCCTGGCCGCGGGCAACCGGCCTCCTGGCCGCGGGCAACCGGCCTCCTGGCCGCGGGCAACCGGCCTCCTGGCCGCGGGCAACCGGCCTCCTGGCCGCGGGCAACCGGCCTCCTGGCCGCGGGCAACCGGCCTCCTGGCCGCGGGCAACCGGCCTCCTGGCCGCGGGCAACCGGCCTCCTGGCCGCGGGCAACCGGCCTCCTGGCCGCGGGCAACCGGCCTCCTGGCCGCGGGCAACCGGCCTCCTGGCCGCGGGCAACCGGCCTCCTGGCCGCGGGCAACCGGCCTCCTGGCCGCGGGCAACCGGCCTCCTGGCCGCGGGCAACGGGCCTCCTGGCCGCGGGCAACGGGCCTCCTGGCCGCGGGCAACGGGCCTCCTGGCCGCGGGCAACGGGCCTCCTGGCCGCGGGCAACGGGCCTCCTGGCCGCGGGCAACGGGCCTCCTGGCCGCGGGCAACGGGCCTCCTGGCCGCGGGCAACGGGCCTCCTGGCCGCGGGCAACGGGCCTCCTGGCCGCGGGCAACGGGCCTCCTGGCCGCGGGCAACGGGCCTCCTGGCCGCGGGCAACGGGCCTCCTGGCCGCGGGCAACGGGCCTCCTGGCCGCGGGCAACGGGCCTCCTGGCCGCGGGCAACGGGCCTCCTGGCCGCGGGCAACGGGCCTCCTGGCCGCGGGCAACGGGCCTCCTGGCCGCGGGCAACGGGCCTCCTGGCCGCGGGCAACGGGCCTCCTGGCCGCGGGCAACGGGCCTCCTGGCCGCGGGCAACGGGCCTCCTGGCCGCGGGCAACGGGCCTCCTGGCCGCGGGCAACGGGCCTCCTGGCCGCGGGCAACGGGCCTCCTGGCCGCGGGCAACGGGCCTCCTGGCCGCGGGCAACGGGCCTCCTGGCCGCGGGCAACGGGCCTCCTGGCCGCGGGCAACGGGCCTCCTGGCCGCGGGCAACGGGCCTCCTGGCCGCGGGCAACGGGCCTCCTGGCCGCGGGCAACGGGCCTCCTGGCCGCGGGCAACGGGCCTCCTGGCCGCGGGCAACGGGCCTCCTGGCCGCGGGCAACGGGCCTCCTGGCCGCGGGCAACGGGCCTCCTGGCCGCGGGCAACGGGCCTCCTGGCCGCGGGCAACGGGCCTCCTGGCCGCGGGCAACGGGCCTCCTGGCCGCGGGCAACGGGCCTCCTGGCCGCGGGCAACGGGCCTCCTGGCCGCGGGCAACGGGCCTCCTGGCCGCGGGCAACGGGCCTCCTGGCCGCGGGCAACGGGCCTCCTGGCCGCGGGCAACGGGCCTCCTGGCCGCGGGCAACGGGCCTCCTGGCCGCGGGCAACGGGCCTCCTGGCCGCGGGCAACGGGCCTCCTGGCCGCGGGCAACGGGCCTCCTGGCCGCGGGCAACGGGCCTCCTGGCCGCGGGCAACGGGCCTCCTGGCCGCGGGCAACGGGCCTCCTGGCCGCGGGCAACGGGCCTCCTGGCCGCGGGCAACGGGCCTCCTGGCCGCGGGCAACCGGCCTCCTGGCCGCGGGCAACCGGCCTCCTGGCCGCGGGCAACCGGCCTCCTGGCCGCGGGCAACCGGCCTCCTGGCCGCGGGCAACCGGCCTCCTGGCCGCGGGCAACCGGCCTCCTGGCCGCGGGCAACCGGCCTCCTGGCCGCGGGCAACCGGCCTCCTGGCCGCGGGCAACCGGCCTCCTGGCCGCGGGCAACCGGCCTCCTGGCCGCGGGCAACCGGCCTCCTGGCCGCGGGCAACCGGCCTCCTGGCCGCGGGCAACCGGCCTCCTGGCCGCGGGCAACCGGCCTCCTGGCCGCGGGCAACCGGCCTCCTGGCCGCGGGCAACCGGCCTCCTGGCCGCGGGCAACCGGCCTCCTGGCCGCGGGCAACCGGCCTCCTGGCCGCGGGCAACCGGCCTCCTGGCCGCGGGCAACCGGCCTCCTGGCCGCGGGCAACCGGCCTCCTGGCCGCGGGCAACCGGCCTCCTGGCCGCGGGCAACCGGCCTCCTGGCCGCGGGCAACCGGCCTCCTGGCCGCGGGCAACCGGCCTCCTGGCCGCGGGCAACCGGCCTCCTGGCCGCGGGCAACCGGCCTCCTGGCCGCGGGCAACCGGCCTCCTGGCCGCGGGCAACCGGCCTCCTGGCCGCGGGCAACCGGCCTCCTGGCCGCGGGCAACCGGCCTCCTGGCCGCGGGCAACCGGCCTCCTGGCCGCGGGCAACCGGCCTCCTGGCCGCGGGCAACCGGCCTCCTGGCCGCGGGCAACCGGCCTCCTGGCCGCGGGCAACCGGCCTCCTGGCCGCGGGCAACCGGCCTCCTGGCCGCGGGCAACCGGCCTCCTGGCCGCGGGCAACCGGCCTCCTGGCCGCGGGCAACCGGCCTCCTGGCCGCGGGCAACCGGCCTCCTGGCCGCGGGCAACCGGCCTCCTGGCCGCGGGCAACCGGCCTCCTGGCCGCGGGCAACCGGCCTCCTGGCCGCGGGCAACCGGCCTCCTGGCCGCGGGCAACCGGCCTCCTGGCCGCGGGCAACCGGCCTCCTGGCCGCGGGCAACCGGCCTCCTGGCCGCGGGCAACCGGCCTCCTGGCCGCGGGCAACCGGCCTCCTGGCCGCGGGCAACCGGCCTCCTGGCCGCGGGCAACCGGCCTCCTGGCCGCGGGCAACCGGCCTCCTGGCCGCGGGCAACCGGCCTCCTGGCCGCGGGCAACCGGCCTCCTGGCCGCGGGCAACCGGCCTCCTGGCCGCGGGCAACCGGCCTCCTGGCCGCGGGCAACCGGCCTCCTGGCCGCGGGCAACCGGCCTCCTGGCCGCGGGCAACCGGCCTCCTGGCCGCGGGCAACCGGCCTCCTGGCCGCGGGCAACCGGCCTCCTGGCCGCGGGCAACCGGCCTCCTGGCCGCGGGCAACCGGCCTCCTGGCCGACCACTCTCCCCCTTGGTCCGTGTCGCTCCCAGCGCTATCTCCTGCCGCTCTGCAGCTACCACCGCCATCATCGTGGTTCCCTCCACTACCGCCAAGTCCTTATCCTCTCTGTTGCAGCCAGGTCACAGGTAAAAACACTCCCACTACACTACCTGTTCCTCCACCCCCATCTCTCAATGCAGGATCGGAGTTGCTTGCCTCCTCCATGACCTCTCCTGTGCTGCTACTTTCAGTCAGCTCTTGCCGTCACCCGCAGGACTTCGCTGCTGCGTGGCCATCGCTACCCATATCTGCACCATCCCTGCTATTGCCGTGCCCCCCCCCCAGTTGTCGTCTCCGCTGCCTGCAGGGCTGCTCCAGGTTCACGGTTAAGGCCTCCTTCTTAACGCTCTCCCCGCTACTGCCTCCTTCAGCCTGAGCTTGCTACACCCACAGGTCTCACCTCTACCCCACCCTTTCCTGGACCCGCCAATGAGTGGCTCCCATTCTCTTCCATCTCAGGTGCTTTTACATATACGTCTTCTCGCGCGTGCCTCGAACTGACACCACCATTTCCTTTACCACGAGGCTGCCTCTCCTGGTCGTCCTGGTGCAGCTGAGGTTGCTGTTTCTTTCTAGATTGTCTTTTTTACCTTTTTCCCCATTTCAAAAAGGTTTAATCTTCTTCCAGTCACTTTTCTCCCATTTTTCTGACTATTTTCACTTGGTATTTCTGGAGCTCTGAGATTTACGCCTACCCCCTTCTCTGCATCACATGACCTCCCCCCCATCCACCCTTAACCCATTTCCTCTGGTTTGTATCTCACGACCCTCAGTGGAGTCTGTCCTCCTCATAATTTTAAATACCTCAATCAAATCTCCCCTTATTCTTCTACGCTCCAGGGAATAAAGTCCTAACCTATTGAACCTTTCCCTGTAACTCAGTTCCTGAAATCCGGGCAACATCCTAGTAAATCTTCTCTGCACTCTCTCTATCTTATTGAGATCTTTCCTATAGTTCGGTGACCAAAACTGCACACAATCCTCCAAATTTATCCTCACCAATGTCTTATACAACTTTACCATAACATCCTAACTCCTGCACTCAATACTTTGATTTATGAAGGCCAAGATGCCTAAAGCTCTCTTTACAACCCTGTCCACCTGTAACACCACTTTCAGGGAATGATGTATCTGTATTTCCAGATCCCTCTATTCTACCCCACTCCTCAGTGCCCGACCATTCACCGTGTACGCCCTTTCTTGGTTTGTCCTTTCAAAATACAACACCTCACACCTGTCTGCATTAAATTCCATCTGCCATTTTTCCAGCTGGAGTGAGGTGGGGGGATTGGGGAGAATGGGCAGGTGGGGCTAAAAGTACCAAACTATTGGGAACACTGATGAGGTTGGCAATGTCCACGGGGGTGGGGGGGGGTGGGGAGCTGGCTGGATATAGATGAGAAGGTGGATGAGGCCAACATGGGCTGGGCTTATGGGGGTGGTGGAGGGATGTTGGGGGGCCTAGGAGAAAGGGGGGATAGGGGTGTAAGGAATGGGGAGAGGGGTGTGGAGGAGGGATGGGGGTGTGAGATGGGGATATTTGGGATGGGTTTGTGGGGGGCCTGGGGGAGGGATATGTGTGAGGTAGAGGTGGAGATGGGGGATGTGTGGCGAGGGTTTTGGGAGGGGACTGGTGGAGCGGATGTGGGGTATAGGTAAAGATGGAGTTTGGGAGGAGGTTAGGTCTGGGGGTGCGGGTGTGTGGGGAGTCTGTGGGAGGTGTACGTTGGGGGGTCCCTGTGCCATTGTCCATCCTGTCTCTGTGCCCACAGGCTGGCTATCCGCTCTCGGTGCTGGGACGCCTGCATGGTGCTAGACGGGGGCACCTCGTTCCGCTTCAACGATGGGGCCATCGCTACTCTCACTCTGCACCCAGACGATGCCCTGCGCACCGTGGTTCTGGACGACTGACCCTCCCCTCCCCTCCCCCCACCCTCCTTTCCCATCCCCCGTACTCCCCTCCTTTCCCACCCCCGTACTGCCCCACCCTCCTTACCCACCTCCATACTCCCCCACCCTCCTTACCCACCCCCATACTCCCCCACCCTCCTTACCCACCCCCATACTCCCCCACCCTCCTTACCCAACCCCATACTCCTCTCCCCAACCCTCCTTACCCATCCCCCATATTCCCATCCCCTCCCCCACTCTCTTTACCCACCCCCATGTACTCTCCACCCTCCTTACCCATCCCCATGTACTCTCCACCCTCCTTACCCATCCCCATGTACTTCCCTCCCCTCCTTTACCCACTGTAAACGCACCCTCCTTCTCCTCTTCCCCACACACCCTCCAATACCCATCCCCAGGGGATTGCACCATGCTGCACGATGACTGGTCCTCCCACCCACTCCCTCACCCAGCTGGGATCACACTGTGCCAAACTGCTGTGGGTGCAGGCTACAGGGATTGCATCCATCCGGGACCCCTGGCCTGGTGATGGGACTCCCGGTGTTGTGGGGGCGGAGTGTCCAACTGAGTGAAGCCCAATAAAAGGTCAAACCCATGCCCCCGTGGTTAGTGGTCCTGTCTGTCAATGCCCTGGCTGGCTCGGTGATCCGGAGACACCCCAGATCTCACCTCGTCCTAGACATTGCTCACCCATCCCCACCTCCCCCAGAGGGCCCTCATTTCGCCCTTTGCAGATCCCCCTTCATCTCAGTCATCACACCCCCCCCCCACTGATCCCCCTCCACACACACTTTACCCCCGCCCATAAACGAATCCCCCGTCCCTCAATTCACCTCCACCAAATCACCTGCTCTTAATCTTAACCCCCCCCCGCCCCGATCTTACCACCCACATCACACACACCCCCAGATCCATCCATCCACATCACACCCCCTCCAGACCCCCACCCAGATCCATCCTCCCACATCACACCCCCCCCCCCCGGATGCCCCCCCGGACCCCCACCCCCTGGACCCCCACATCTCAACCCCCCCCCCCCCCAGATCCATCCTCCCACATCTCACCCCACCGATCCACCCAGATTTCACTCCCCCAGATCTCCTTTCCACATTTTCAACCCCCTGGTCTCTCTCCCTGCCTCCCCCCCACACAGAGCTCTGTATCCTTTCCAGTTTGCTGCCACAGTCCCACAGCACACTGATCAAAACACAGCACGATGTTCCCTCTGGTCTCCCACACCCCTCGTTGCCTCACCATTTATCACACAGCACCCAAAGGAATCACTTCCCCACCACAGAGCCCCAGTGGCAGAGAATGGTAATTAATAGTGCTCTGTGGTTAGCAAGGGATGACTTAGGTGGTGTGTGAGGGGAAAGGAAAAGATAGAGAACCACTGTCCTCGAACGTAAAACATTCCAGCATGGTACAGACCCTTCGGCCCACCATGTTGTGCCAACCTATTGTTGAACAATAGGTTGTTGAACAATCTATACCTTCCCCACCTCGCACCCGAAACACTCTATTTTTAGTTCATCCATGTGTCTGTCTAAGAAACTCTAAAATACCCCTAATGTTCCAGCCTCCACCACGATCCCCGGGCAAGGTATTCCAGGCCTCCACAACTCTGTGTAAAAAACATACCCCTGACATCTCCCCTAAACTTCCCTCCCTTCTCTTTGTACACACGTCCTCTGGTGTTGGCTGATCCTGCCCTGGGAAACAGGTGCTGGCCATCTACCCTATCTGCCTCTCAGAATCTTGTCGACCTTCATCAAGTCTCTCATCCTTCTTCGCTCCAAAGAGAAAAGTCCCAGCTCTGCTAACCTTGCCTCATCAGACTTATTTTCCAATCCAGGAAACATCCATATACAGCATATACACTGCCTTCTCTTCATCAGTTTATTTTGTGCCCTCCTCAAAAAACCCAATTGGGCTCGTGAGGACACACTACCCCTCTCAAAGCCCTGCTGATCCTTGAGTAGACTGGACCTCCAAATGTCCCTGAGAATTCTCTCCATTAGTTTGCACCCCACTGACGTAAGACTCGCCAGTCTATAATTCCCAGGATTCTCCCTATTAGCATTTTTAAACAAGGGGACGACATTTACCATTCTCCAATTCTCCAGTACCTCCCCTGTGGCCAAGGAGAATGCAAAGATCATTGCCTATGACCCAGCCATCTCTTCTCTCCCTCCCCACAGCAACCTGGGGTATATCATGTCCAGCCCCAGGAACTTATCAAACCTATGACAAACCAGTTAGGACTTAACAAATCTAAGAATATCCAGCACTTCCTCTTTCTTAACCTCAACCTGCTCCAGCAATAAGCCTGTTCTATACTGACCTCACACTGACCACTGGTGTACATTGAAGCCAAGTATTCATTAGTTTCTTGATGGGGACTGCAAGAGTGGGACTTGGCCTAGAGGAGGAGCATTTAAAAAGCTCAGGGTAAGATAAGTACTTGTTATAATTTCTCCATTGGCTAATTAGCTGTAGCCAATAAAGGCAAGTGGAGCATCTCTATGGGAGTGGCAGTGTAGGAATGGAGTGGAGGCTTTGGCTCAAGAGGCTTCGGTGAGTGAAGGCTGAGGACCTGCTACAGGTAAGATCTTGTCGAAGTGACCCAGAGCAGGCAGTAGAGATGGGAGCTTGGGCAATGGATTGCTTCAATTGCAGGATATAGGAAATCTGGGATAGCACAATTATCCCTCATGACTACACTTGCAAGAGGTACATCCAGCTGCAGCTCATGTGATCGTCCCCTCAACAATCAGTATCATGTTTTGGAGACTGGCAGATTGTTATATTTGATATATGTTTTAAAGGAGATAAATTGTGGCAGGCTTTTTAGTTAGGTCACACCCCTTCCCCCCCCCCCACCCCCACAAGCTGTTATGAGCCCAGAGGACCCCAAAACCCAGCAGCAATAGAAATTCACCAAGATAAATGGTTACTTAAACAAAAGTTGCTTTTAATTGTCTTTAAACAAGATCACAGTTAAACTTATTACTATTAATTTAATCCCCTTCTAATTCTAAGTGCATGTATATGTAATGTGTGTGTAAGTTTAGAAAAGTTTTTTGGATCACATTCCAATCTCACTTCTCATTCCTCCAAGTTCACTGGTTGCAGGCAATTCTTATACTGTGCACAGAATTTAACATTTATAAAGTCCACCAGGATTTGGTGCTTGAAAAGTAAATGGTTACTGCCTAGGAAGGTTCTTGTTTGTTTTCAGAGAGAGATTTGTTGCTCGTTGGACACAAACTGATTCCTCCTAATCAGCCACATTAGTGTATTGCTGAAGAAACTTGCCCCATCAGGGTTTTCCAGATGATAACCTCTTTCTTTTTCTGTTTCCCTTATTTCAAGTGAAACATTGTGCAGCCAGTCCTCCTCTTGAATGAACCACAAGAGCTTTGACCAGGCTGAACCAAGAACTCCCAACCCATCTTCAAAATAGGGGTTTCCAGAAGTTTGCCAGCTTGTCCTGTTCCAGTCCCATCTGCTGCTGCTGTACTGTAGAACTGAATTCTGTCTCTTTCTTACTCAGAGAAAACCACACGACCCTCTTAGAACAGCCAACTGCACTCAGACAGATTGTGGCTCCGGACCCAATCTTCTGAGTCCGTTCATCTGTTGCTTTCCAAAACAATAATACATTTTAAATGAGATCTGTTTTGAAGGGCTTGTATATAACCTAAATTTAAAAAAAACTGCCACAATTTATCTCCTTTTAAACAAATCTATATACAATATAAAATATAATGTAACCTATCACAATACTGTTAAGTGGGACGATCTACCAGGGACAAGTCATGGCCAGTTCTTTGGCACAGAGTGTGGCCTATCAGAATTCATTGTTTTACGGAAGTGGTACAGATGCAAATATTGCCATATATTACATTTTAAAATAAATGAATTAGTGCAAAAAAGAACGTGAGATCATGTCTGTGGTTCATTGTCCGTTCAGTAATCTGATGGCGGACGGGAAGAAGCTGTCCTTGTGCTGCTGGGTGTTCGTCTTTGGGCTTCTGGACCTCCTTCTTGATGGTAGAGAAGAGGTCATGGCCTAGGGGGTCCTTGAGGTCAGAGGCTTCTTTCTTGAGACTCCGCCTCTTGTAGATGTCCTTGAAGGAGTGGAAGTTAACAACCCTCTGGAATCTTTTCCTGTTCTGAGTGTTGGCACCTCCGTACCAGACAGTGATACAACTGGCCAGAATCCTCTCCACGGTTCACCTGTAGAAATTTTGAGTCTTCGGTGACATACCGAATCCCCTCAGTCACCTCGTAAAGTACAGCCTCTGGCGAACCTTCTTTGTGATTGCATCAACATGGAGACTCCAGGACAGATCCTCAGAGATGCTGACCCCCAGGAATTTGAATTTCCTGACCCTCTCTGCTACTGAGCTCTCGATAAAGACTGGGTTGTGTTCTCCTGACTTCCTCCTGAAGTCCACAATTATCTCCTTGGTTTTGCTGACGTTGACCCCAAGATTGTTGTCATTACACCATTCAACAAGTTGATGTTCCCCACCCCCTGTCGCTTCCTCATCGCTGTTTGTGATTCTTCTGACAACTGTGGTGTCATCGGCAAACTTGTAGATAGTATAGGAATTGGGTCTGGCCACACAGTCGGGTGTATATCAAGTAGAGCAGTGGGATAAGCAGGCAACCTTGGGGATAATCAGTGAGGAGGAAATGTTTCCAATTTGTACTGACTGTGGCCTTCTGATGAAAATGTCAAGGATCCAATTGCAGAGAGAGCTGCAGAGGGACGTGAGCACTGAGGAAATAATGGTGTTGAAGGCCGAGGTGTAGTCTATGAAGAGCAGCTCTGTGAACGAATTGCTGTTTTTTTTTTGTTTTTTTTTAAATTTTTTTATTTTTCACACCATAAATCACATTAGCCATGATATACACTATTTCTTTTTCACACATATACAGTGACTTTTTCTCCCCCCCCCCCCCCCTTTGAATTGCTGTTTTTGAGGTGATCCAGAGCTGGGTGGAGAGCTGACGAATTGCAGTGGGTCCAGATCTTTGCTAAGGTACATGTTAAATCTGGCCATGACCAGCTTCTCGAAGGATTTCGTCACAGCGGAAGTTAGTGCTCCTGGACAATCATCATAGAGGCAGCCCACTCTACTCTTTTTGGGCACCAGTATGATTGATGCCCTTTTGAAGTCAGTGGGAACCTCTAACGGCCACAATGAAAGGATGTCCATAAACACTCTGGCTAGTTGGTTGGCATAGATTTTCAGTACCCTGACGGTTCACCGTCAGGCCCTGATGCCTTGCGAGGATTCTAAATGATGTTCTGACATCACCCTCAGAGACAGATATCACGGTCCTCAGCCTTTTCAAGGATTCTAGGAGGCACTGTTTGATTCTTCTCAAAGCGGGCATAGAAAGTGTTCAGCTCATTGGGTAGTGAAGCATTGCAGCCATATATAGTGTTCGCCCTCACTTTGTACGCTGTAATGGCCTGTGCTCCCTGCCATAGCTGGCGTGAATCTGTCTGTCTCCAGCTTCCCTCAGAATTTCCCCTTTGATACTGTGATGGCCTTTCTGCAGGTCCTACCTAGACTTCCTGTCGAGATCTTGTCTTAAATGCCATCGATTTCACCCTCAACAGGTTGCAAATCTTCATTCATTTATGGCTTCTGGTTGGGGAACTCCTGGTATGTATAACCATATTTATATATATATTTATATATATTTATATATATTTATTTATAGAATATAAATATATATATATTTATATATATATATTCTTTTCTTCTTTGGCTTGGCTTCGCGGACGAAGATTTATGGAGGGGGTAAAAAGTCCACGTCAGCTGCAGGCTCGTTTGTGGCTGACCAGTCCGATGCGGGACAGGCAGACACGATTGCAGCGGTTGCAAGGGAAAATTGGTTGGTTGGGGTTGGGTGTTGGGTTTTTCCTCCTTTGCCTTTTGTCAGTGAGGTGGGCTCTGCGGTCTTCTTCAAAGGAGGCTGCTGCCCGCCAAACTGTGAGGCGCCAAGATGCACGGTTTGAGGCGTTATCAGCCCACTGGCGGTGGTCAATGTGGCAGGCACCAAGATATTTCTTTAGGCAGTCCTTGTACCTTTTCTTTGGTGCACCTCTGTCACGGTGGCCAGTGGAGAGCTCGCCATATAATACGATCTTGGGAAGGCGATGGTCCTCCATTCTGGAGACGTGACCCATCCAGTGCAGCTGGATCTTCAGCAGCGTGGACTCGATGCTGTCGACCTCTGCCATCTCGAGTACCTCGACGTTAGGGGTGTGAGCGCTCCAATGGATGTTGAGGATGGAGCGGAGACAACGCTGGTGGAAGCGTTCTAGGAGCCGTAGGTGGTGCCGGTAGAGGACCCATGATTCGGAGCCGAACAGGAGTGTGGGTATGACAACGGCTCTGTATACGCTTATCTTTGTGAGGTTTTTCAGTTGGTTGTTTTTCCAGACTCTTTTGTGTAGTCTTCCAAAGGCGCTATTTGCCTTGGCGAGTCTGTTGTCTATCTCATTGTCGATTTATATATATCTCTATTTTATATATATCTCTATTTTATATATATCTCTATTTTATATATATATCTCTATTTTATATATATATCTCTATTTTATATATATATCTCTATTTTATATATATATCTCTATTTTATATATATCTCTATTTTATATATATCTCTATTTTATATATATCTCTATTTTATATATATCTCTATTTTATATATATCTCTATTTTATATATATCTCTATTTTATATATATCTCTATTTTATATATATATATATCTCTCTCTCTATTTATATATATATTTATTTTGTATCTATCTATTGATATATTTATTTATTTATATAATCTATATATATATTATATATATATATTTATATATATATATATATATTTTTATATATCTATATATATATTTTTATATATCTATAGATATATTTTTATATATCTATAGATATATTTTTATATATCTATAGATATATTTTTATATATCTATAGATATATTTTTATATATCTATAGATATATTTTTATATATCTATAGATATATTTTTATATATCTATAGATATATTTTTATATATCTATAGATATATTTTTATATATCTATAGATATATTTTTATATATCTATAGATATTTTTATATATCTATAGATATTTTATATATCTATAGATATTTTTATATATCTATAGATATTTTTATATATCTATAGATATATTTTTATATATACACATATATATTTATATATATATTTATATATATATATATATATATATTTATATATATATATATATATATTTTATATATATATATATATATATATTTATATATATATTTATATATATATATATTTATATATATATATATATATTTATATATATATATATATATTTATATATATATATATATTTATATATATATATATTTATATATATATATATATATTTATATATATATATATTTATATATATATATATATTTATATATATATATATTTATATATATATATATATATATTTATATTTATATATATATATATTTATATATATATATATATTTATATATATATATATATATATATATATTTATATATATATATATTTATATATATATATATATATATATTTATATATATATATATATATATATATATATATATATATAGTGTTCAGTCTCTGCTTGTGTGCTGAGAGTAGAAGTACAGCCAGCTGATCAGACTTGCCGAAATGCGGTGATGGTCAGGCACAGTAGATGTTCTTCATGGTGGTGTAGCTGTGGTCGAGTGTGCTGCTTCCCCTAGTCTTGTATGCGACGCGTTGGTGGTAGTTTGTGAGAGACTTCTTCAGGTTGGCCTGATTGAAGTCCCCTACAATTGTCAGGAAGGCATCAGGATGTGGAGTCTAAAGGCTGTTAATCACAATCCCTTCAGTGCCAGCCTGGGGTGGAACGTATACTGTGAGCAGGATGATGGCAGTGAACTCCTTCAGCAGGTAGAATGGGTGATACTTGGTCGCCAGATGTTCCAGGTTGGGGGAGCTGGTCTGGGACTCGACCGTCACGTCTGTGCACCACGATGACACAGACGCCACCTCCCCTGGTTTTCCAGACCCTGGTGTTCGCTCAGCACGGTGGAGGGTGAAACCCTCAGGCTGCAGTGCCGTGTCTGGAATGCCCACGTTTTGCTATGGTTCTGTAAAGTACAGCACTCTCTCTTGCTTTAAGTTTGTCTGCTTAACTTTCCAAGGACAATGGTAGAGAGGTGGAGACCTTGGGACCTGGCATCTTAGCCCCCCTCTGTGTTTGAATATCGGGTCTTTAAATAGTCGGCTGTTCGTACTTCCGACAGTCTGTTGGAGTTTGCCATTCCCGACAATTGTTAGATCTACTGATTTCCTTTGAACAGCATTACTGACTGGTAAATTGGTTTCTGTGGGTATCAGTTCGAGCTATAATAGTTCTGATCAGGAATACGTGATTCCCGTCAGAAGCTGCGCGTAGAGTCGCTGCTTAAGGTGCAATCCTCAGCTCAGAGGGAAAGGGGGGAGAAGAGAGTGATTTTGATTCGATAGGTGAATAGCGATCGAGGCTCCCAGCTGGTATGTTACCACCCAGGTGCCAGGGTCAGGGCCGTCTTTGACAAAGTACACAACAGCCAGATGTCATGGTCCATGCGACATAGGAGTTAAGAAAGAAGTTAAAAGGCAGGACCTCAAGGATGGTAACCTCAGGTTTACTGCCTGTGCCACGTACCAGAGAGGGTAGGAACAGGATATTGTGGCAGGTGACTGTGTGACTGAAGAGTTGGTACAGGGGTGGAGCAGGGGTTCAGATTTCTGGATCATTGGGGTCTTCTGGGGAAGGTCTGACCTGTACAAACAGGATGGGCTGCACCTGAAATGGAAAGGGACCAGTATCCTGGAGGGGAGGTTTTCTAGAGCTTTTGGGGAGGGTTTAAACTAGTTTGACAGGGAGGTGGGAATCAGAATGTGAGGGCAGAATGTGAAAATGATGGTGCCATGTGTAGTGAGATGGTGAGGAAGGACAGGCAGGGGAGGAGCATCAATGTAGTTAGAGGAGATGAAATGTGTCAATTTCAACACGAGGAGTATTAGGAATAAAGGGGATGAACTTAGAGCTGGATCAGTACGTGGAACCATGATGTGGCCGTTTCAGAGTCTTGGCTGGAGGAAAGGCAGGTTCGGCTGATGCAAGTACCGGGGTTTAGGGGTTTTAAAGGGAATAGGATGGGAGGTAAGGGATGGGTGGTGGGGAGGGATAGTATCATGGCTGTAGAAAGGGAGGAGGCTGCAGGGGGATGGTCCACTGAGTGGATGTGGGTGGAAGTCAGAAATAGGAAGGGAGCTCTCACTGTGCTGCGAGTCATCTATAGGCCCCCAAATAGCCCTCTGGACCCCGAGGAGCAGATCAGCAGGCAGATTTTGGATAGGTGGGAAATACAGGATTGTAGTTATGGGTGATTTCAGCTTCCCTAATATTGACCAGCACCTCCTGACTGCAAGAGGGATAGACGGGGCTGAATTTGTCATGTGTGTCCAAGAAGGATTCCTGACACAGTCTGTGGATCAGCCGATGAGAGGAGAGGCCAGTCTGGATCTGGGGAATGAACCTGGTCAGGGGGCGGACTTCACGGTGGGGGTTGGGGGGGAGCATTTTGGTGAGAATGACCACAACTCGCTGAGCTTTAGCATAGCTAATGGAAAAGGATAAGAGCAGACAAAATGGGAAGGTGTTTAATTGGGGAAGGGCTAATTATGATGGGATAAGGCAGGAATTAGCGAGAGGAAATTGGAAACATGTTCAAGGATGAAATAACGTGGAGGGCGTTTCGGGACCACCTCCGCTGGGTTCAGGATAGGTTTGTCCCACTGGGGCAGGGAAAAGATGGTGGGAAAAGGAACTGTGGTTGACGAAGCAGGTGAGAGAACTGGTCAGGAGGAAGAAGGAGGCAGATGAGGTTTAGGAAGCAAAAGGCAGGAAGGGCTCATGAGAATTGTATGGTAGCCAGAAAGACGCATGAGAAAGGACTGAGGAGAGGTCAAAGGGGGCATGAGAAGGTCTTGGCCTGTAGGATTCTGTGAATACGTAAATTACAGAAGGATGAAGAGTGAAGGTAGGGCTGGTTAAGGATAAAGGAGCCAATGTGTGCCCAGAGATTGGCCAGGACCTAACTGAATACTTCAATGTTCACCAGGGAGAGGGACCTTGGTCTAGATGAGGTCAATGTAGCACAGATTAATGTGCTGAAGCAAGATTAGGTGAAGAAAGCAAGTGCTGGGTTTTCTTAAAAACATTGGCTTGATAAGTCCCTGGGAGCAGACGAGCTGTTTCCTAGGTTACTGTCAGAAGGGAGGGAAAGAGATAGCTGAGGTGTTGGCAATAATCTTTGCTTCCTTCTTGGCCACAGAGGAGTATGTGCCAGAGGATTGGAGGAATGTCAAATATAGTTCCTTTGTTTTAAAAAAAAAGGTAATGGGAAGAGTCCTGGGAATTATAGACCGGTGAGTCTGACAGCCGTGGTGTGTGAACTATTGGAGAGGATTCTTAGAGACATGACTTAAAGCATTTAGAAAAGTCCAGGCTACTCGGGGATAGTCAGCAGGGCTTTGTGAGCTTCATGAATCTAATTGAGTTTTTTTGAGGAGGTAACAAAAGAATTGATGAAGGTCAGGTGGTCGACATGGATTTTAATAAGGCATTTGACAAGATCCCCCATGGAAGACTTGTTCAGAAAGTCATGAGGGCACAGGATAGTGGAACCTTGGCTGCGTGGATTCAGAATGGGCTTGCCTGTAGAAAGCAGAGGGTAGCAGTGGACAGGAAGTATTTGGTCTGGAGGTCAGTGACTAGAGGAGTTCTGCAGGGATCTGTTCTGGGACCCCTGCTCTTTGAGATTTTTATGAATGACCTGGATGAAGAGGTGGAAGGATGGGTCAGTGATTCTGTAGATGATACCAAGGTGGAGAAGTTGTGGATGGAGCTGAAGGCTACAAGAGAGTATCGACAGGATGCAGAATTGGGCCGAAAAATGGCAGATGGATTTCAACCCTGATAAGTACGAGGTGATGCATTTTGGAAGATCAAACTTGAAGGCTGAGGACAATGTTAATGGTCAGTTACTTAAGAGTGTGGATGATCAGAGGGACCTTGGGGTCGGCTTGGTTAGCATGAGGCTGTTACAGAGCCAGCGAATCTCGCGCTCTCTGTAGGGAGTTTGTACTTTCCCCATGTGTCTGCGTGTGTTCCCCGAGGGCTCCAGTTTCCTCCCACCTTACTGGGGATGTAGGTTAATTGGGTGGCATGGGCTTGTGGGTAGAAATACTCTGTTACCATGCTGTATGTCTGAACTTCAATCCATACATCTCTCAAGGTCGCCATGCAGGTTGATAGGATAGTTAATAAGACTGATGGGACGCTGGGCTTCATTAGTCGGGGACTGAGTTCAGGAGTCATGAGGTCATGTTGCAGCTCCACAAATCTCTGGTGAGCCCCCACTTGGAGTATTGTGTTCAGTCTGGTCACCTCATTCCAGGAAGGATGTGGAAGCTGTGGAGAGGCGGCGAGGAGATTCACCAGGATGTGGCCAGGTTAGTCGAGCTGGGACTTGCTTCTTTGGACAAGGATGAGCAGTGGTTAATAGAGGTCTACAAGATTTTGAGAGGGCAAAGGGTGAACAGCGAGCGCCTTTTACAGGGTTATTTTGTCAACATAGTAGAACTGAAAATGTGATATAACACAAAATTTCCCTTAGTCAAAGATTCTCTATCGGCAGAAATTGCCCGGAGCCCCTTCCAATCAGAGAAAGAGAAGCAAAAGAGAGTGTTCCCCCCCCCCCCCCCCCACTCAGTGTCACTGTGTCCGTGGATTCAGCACCTCCTCCAGCTCCCATGGCCACAGAGAGTCCAGTCCACACCATCATCAGCCCGAGCTCCCGATCTGAACTTCTGACACGATCAGCGCCCTCGGTCCCCTCTCCCATCCCAGTCCCAGCATCTTCAGCCGGTCTTGAACCGCTCTCCAGCAGTCCTCAGCCTGCATGGGTTCCTCTCCTCGGGTCACAGCTCACTACCTCCGAGCCCCTCACTGGTCCCATGGATTGTTTCCTCTGTTTCTCCTTCCCGGGGGGGGGGGGGGTGATCTCCCCATTTTCTGGGGCTCTGTGCCAGTCCTCTGCCAGACTCTCCGACCCCCTCGCTGCCGCTGCTGATCACAGGCATCCCCATCTTGCGCGCAGACCCTGGGGTTGCGGGATGTTAAATAAGACCACCGTCGGCTCCTTTCACGGAGCTGACCGCAGTACCCCTGGGCGCTTGGAGCCGGTTCTCTGTCGGTCCACACCAGCCCTCTCATTCCAGCAGCTCTGGCAGTGTCCTGGGTGAGAGTAGCAAATACCAGAAGATGTGTATAAAAGGTGGGGGGGGGGGGCACTGCTAGTCTGGGGGAGACATCAGGTAAATTTTTAACAGAGGGTTGTGGGGGCCTGGAATGCCTTGCCGGGGGGGGGGGGGAGCGGTGGAGGCTGGAACATTGGGTTGGACAGGGACATGGAAGGAGGAAAAATAGAGGGATACGGGGTAGGGAGGGTTTAGTACTTTTTAAAGGAATATATGGGTGAACACATCGAGGGCCGAAGGGCCTATACTGTGCTGTATTCTAGCTTTCATTCCCGGCCATTGACGTCAGCCTGACAGGTCTGTAGTTACCTGGATTATTCTTACAGCCTTTGTTAGATTACGGCCTCCAGCCCCGCAGAACTTCTGTCTGCAGCCGTGAGAACTGTGGGCCCCCGCGGAGATTGAGCCGGAACACCGTGCGGTGCACGCAGTAGGACATCCCTGCACACAGTGAACTGGTGTGGTTGAAAGCTGGAGCAGTGCTGGACCAGCAGCCCTCAAACCAACGGATCCATAGTAGTCCCCCGCTGGCCGCCCCAGCCCCGTGGTCCCCCGCTGGGGGACTGTCAGGCAGCGGGGAGTTGGGTCACCGCTGACTGTCATCAGCCTGCCCCCTGCCAGCACCTGAAAGCTGCTAGCCACTTAGCCTTGCTACTTTCAAGCGCAACGGAGATTCTCGGAGCTGGAGAATATCCCTACAGGAGGAGGGTTAGGAAAGTACTCCTCCTGGCCGGGTTCTCCACTTTCAGGTGGCCACCTGACCACATTGGGGTAGACTAGTTTACAGTCCGGTATCCTGGCCCCCTGTGCAGCAGTCAGTTACAGAATCCTACAAGGCCACAGCACAGAAAAAAGGCCATTCAGCCCTTCTAGTCTGTGCCATCCATCATTCCACTAGTCGCACTGACCTGCTCCCATTCCATAACCTTCCAGACCCCTCCATGCATCTGTCAAGGCACCAATTTCCTTCCTGCCTTTCCACAATGTTCTGGAGATTTACCCACCTCAATACGTGCTGGTTGCATCCCACTCCTCTGGCCCTGCTCTACTCTAACCACAGGCATAAAACATTTGGTGCCCACCTCCTCTCGTTCGACACAGGACCCCCCCCCCCCCCCTGAATTTAATGAGAACTCTCCTGTAGGACCCTTCTATAAGAAGGGAGGGAGAGGAAAGTTAAAATGTTGGGCCAGTTTGTCTGACCTTGGTGGTTGGCAAGATGTTAGAATCTATTCACAAAGAACATAGAAATCTACAACACCATACAGGCCCTTTAGCCCACAGTGTTGTGCTGGCCAACTGTCTCAAATTTCCCTCCTGTATAACCCTCCATTTTTCTCAGTTCCATTTTCCCTACCTAATCGTGTCTTTTAAGACACTGTTGTCCCTGCCTCAGCCACCATTGCTGGCAGTGCATTCCCTGTACCCACCCCTCTCTATGAGAAACCCTGACCTCTTGCATCCCCCTGGACGTTACCCCAAGCACCTTGAAAGTGCGCACCCTTGGGTTGGCCATTTCAGCCCTCAGGAAAAAAGCCTTTGCACCCCTCTATCAGGTCACCCCTCAATCATCAGACTTTTCTAAGGAGTAAAGCCCACATCCACTCAACCTGTCCTCATAAGGCAGGCTCTCCGATCTCCCTTGTAAGGCTCCTCTGCACTCTCTCTATGGCATCTGTTAGTCAGAAGGTCCAGATCCAATTTCAGACGCATGAGTTGATACCAAGCCGGCAAAGTTTGGCGATTGGTTTGGAGGGAATCGCAGTATTGAATGCCGAACTAAAGTCAACCTGACATAAGAGTTGGAGCCGTCCAAGTGGGTTAGGGCAGAGTGAAGTGCCGTGGAAATGGCATCCTCAGTTAACCTGTTGGTATGATGGTTAGATTGATGAGGGTCCAGGTTGGTGGGCAAACAGAATTTCAAATGTGATAGAACCAGTCTCTCAAAGCACTCTGCAATGATGGGGATGAGAACAGGACAGATGTCATTCAGACTCAGAGCCGTGGGACACGTTGGCACTGGCACGATGGTGGCGATCTCGAAGCTCAACTGCCTGGGCCAGAAAATGCCCATGAAGACTCCGGCCAGCTGTTCAGCACAGAGTCTGAGCACACGGCCAGGTTTACCCTCTTGACCAGCTGCCTTCCTTACTCGGGGTGGCCCAAACATCAGAAATGGAAAGTGAGAGAGACCATTTGTCAGGTGGAAGATCCACTTTGAGGTGACCGTGTTCTCTCGATCAAAGCGAGTGTAGAAATAATTAAGCTCCTCAGAGAGGAAGGCACAGCTGGAAGGGGGTGCAGTACTAGGTGGGTTATAGGATGGGTCACGTCTCCAGAATGGAGGACCATCGCCTTCCCAAGATCGTGTTATATGGCGAGCTCTCCACTGGCCACCGTGACAGAGGTGCACCAAAGAAAAGGTACAAGGACTGCCTAAAGAAATCTCTTGGTGCCTGCCACATTGACCACCGCCAGTGGGCTGATAACGCCTCAAACCGTGCATCTTGGCGCCTCACAGTTTGGCGGGCAGCAACCTCCTTTGAAGAAGACCGCAGAGCCCACCTCACTGACAAAAGGCAAAGGAGGAAAAACCCAACACCCAACCCCAACCAACCAATTTTCCCCTGCAACCGCTGCAACCGTGTCTGCCTGTCCCGCATCGGACTTGTCAGA